>NW_024070185.1:32419270-32447454 GCF_014754425.2 Oryx dammah
GAATTCCAGTTGAGCTATTTCAAATCCTGAAGGATGATGCTGTGAAAGTGCTGCACTCAATATGCCAGCAAATTTGAAACACTCAGCAGTGGCCACAGGAATGGAAAAGATCAGTTTTCATTCCAATCCCAAAGAAAGGCAATGCCAAAGAATGCTCAAACTAGTGTACAATTGCACTCATCTCACATGCTAGTAAAGTAAAGCTCACATTTCTCCAATCCAGATTTCAGCAATACGTGAACTGTGAACTCCCTGATGTTCAAGCTGGTTTTAGAAAAGGCAGAGGAACCAGAGATCAAATTGCCAACATCCTCTGGATCATGGAAAAAGCAAGAGAGTTCCAGAAAAACATCTATTTCTGCTTTATTGACTATGCCAAAGCCTTTGACTGTGTGGATCACAATAAACTGTGGAAAATTCTGAAATAAATGGGAATACCAGACCAACTAACCTGCCTCTTGAGAAATCTGTATGCAGGTCAGGAAGCAACAGTTAGAACTGGACATGGAACAACAGACTGGTTCCAAATAGGAAAAGGAGTACGTCAAGGCTGCACACTGTCACTCTGCTTATTTAACTTCTATGCAGAGTACATCATGAAAAACACTGGACTGGAAGAAACACAAGCTGGAATCAAGATTGCCGGGAGAAATATCAATAACCTCAGATATGCAGATGACACCATCCTTATGGCAGAAATTGAAGAGGAACTAAAAAGCCTCTTGATGGAAGTGAAAGTGAAGAGCGCAAAAGTTGACTTAAAGCTCAACATTCAGAAAACGAAGATCATGGCATCTGGTCCCATCACTTCATGGGAAATAGATGGGGAAACAGTAGAAACAGTGTCAGACTTTATATTTTTGGTCTCCAAAATCACTGCAGATGGAGACTGCAGCCATGAAATTAAAAGATGCTTACTCCTTGGAAGAAAAGTTATGACCAACCTAGATAGTATATTCAAAAGCAGAGACATTACTTTGCCAACTAAGGTCTGTCTAGTCAAGGTTATGATTTTTCCTGTGGTCATGTATGGATGTGAGAGTTGGACTGTGAAGAAGGCTGAGGGCCAAAGGATTGATGCTTTTGAAGTGTGGTGTTGGAGAAGACTCTTGAGAGTCCCTTGGACTGCAAGGAGATCCAACCAGTCCATTCTGAAGGAGATCAACCCTGGGATTTCTTTAGAAGGAATGATGCTAAAGCTGAAACTCCAGTACTTTGGCCACCTCATGTGAAGACTTGACTCTCTGAAAAATATTCTGATGCTGAGAGAGATTGGGGGCAGGAGGAGAAGGGGACGACCAAGGATGAGATGGTTGGATGGCATCACGGACTCGATGTTTGTGAGTCTGAGTGAACTCTGGGAGATGATGACGGAAAGGGAGGCCTGGCATGCGGCGATTCATGGGGTGGCAAAGAGTAGGACATGACTGAGCGACTGAACTGAGAAAGACAATTGCAAGGAACAATGAATCGAAGAGCTAATCTGTTGAGAAAATAAAAATAACAAGCCTTTTTAGCTAGACCTACCAAGAAAGAGAGAAATACCAACTTCATCAGCACATATAGTAAAATCAGAATGATACACAGAAGATTTGCATGAGCCCTGCACAAAGATGACAAGCAAAATAATAAAGTATTTGAGAGAGAAGCAGGGGAGAAGACTCCAATATATAAATTCAGAAATAAAAGAAGAGGCATTACAAATGCCACCAAAGACATAAAAAGAACCACATCATGTTACTGTCTATGGCAGTAAATATAATTTTCTATAAGACTTGTCACTGCTACTGACAAACCTTTATAGTTGGATGAGTTATCAATTCTTGTGAGAACAAATCACTTCCTTTTCCAAGGTGGAAGAGATATAACTGAAATTAACTGAAATCAAGTAACTCTGATCTCTTGGAAGAATGGTACAAATGGAGAATTTGTGGAAATCTTTAAAAATGTATCTAAAGTTACCATATAGAACAAAACTGCTGAAAATACTACTTGAATAAATTTACTGAGTTACATTTTGGGTCATTCTTTAAGCAGGGATGACAGAGGTGAAATGAAGACTATATAATAGGGACCACAAACCTCTTCATCATTTAAGGAGAATTGCACTGAAGATTTCAACAATTTTTCTAAAGACAAAGTATCACTTATGATTTATTAAGTTGGAAGAAAAGGATAGGATTCCTATCAAGTTAGGAAGCCACCATGAGGACTCTTCTACCAGTATGTGTCCATTCTAATTATGCACTAAAGTGCAAGGTAAATAAACACAAATGGGATCTGTGTACCTACTGTATCAAATGGGAGATGTTTATGCCAGAATTCCATGCATTACCTCAACCCAAAAGGCTCCTTCCAATAAGAAGGCTATAATAGCAATTCAGGATCAGGGCTAGTGGAACTCTGTAACAGATGCAAAATGCCTGATATTTCTCTTTTCCCAGTGGTATCTTTGAGGAAGGATTAAAGGGCATTGGGACAATGCCTTCCTCAAGAACCCCCACCTCAGTCAATGTGCTTTGAGTCTGATAATAGGATTATATCTAAAAAGTGAATGAATATTGCAAGAGTATCTATCCTTGTAGCAGCTGACTAAGTTTTCTTTTTTTTTTTAATCACACAAATGAATCAGCATCCTAGATGACAGCCTGTTTTGTCTTTAGCACTTAAGCTATCTATTATCTGGCTCTTTTTCCTCCTCAATAATTCTTGATTTACTTGTCTAATTTCCAATAAAAATTTGATATTGAATTCTACTTTTTGTCTCTTCTATTTTCTCACCTAGTCTAGCCCAAAATATTTCATTACATAATCTTTTTTGCTGCTGCTGCTAAGTTGCTTCATTCGTGTCCAACTCTGTGTGACCCCATAGACGGCAGCCCCCCAGGCTCCCAGGTCCCTGGGATTCTCCAGGCAAGAAATCTTTTTCAGGTACTTTTAAAATAATTAAGGTAAAAATCCCAAATAAACACACTGAAAAATTGTCACTGGCGCCTTTTACTTGCTTCCAAATTTCTGCAGCTTTATCTTAATGTATCTTTACTATTCTGCTTGAAGATACAGTTCATACTAAGGCTTCACAGTTATAGTCCAATAGAGCATTCAACTGGGAAATGCTGGTGGCTCAGAAGGTAAAGAATCTGCCTGTAATGCAGGAGACCTGGGTTTGATCCCTGGGTAGGGACCTTCCTCTGGAGAAGGAAATGGAAATCCATTCCAGTATTCTTGCCTGAAGAATTCCATGGACAGAGAAGCCTGGCGGGCCACAATCCATGGAGTCGCAAATAGTTGGACATGACTAAGTGGCTAAGCATGACAAGAGCATTCAGCTAAAAATAGATAAAATATATATGACATCAAATAGTCATTTAAAGAGTTTTCATATTTTACTCTCACAGGTGACATATAGGATAATCCAACTTGGAACAGGGCAAATTTCAATGAATATTTTTCTTAAATATATCCAACAATAAATCACTTAAAATATACAATTATGATAAATCACCATGTATATATACAATTATAATAACAGGTCATTTAAACCATTTGATTTTTAAGATTTACATTTTTAGTGAAATATACTAATGTGTAATATAGATAGTTAAATAATTCTCTTTACATATTATTAAAGAGGTTCACATCAATTCATATTTTTGGTCTTATTTAATAATGCTTCTTTTATTTCCTACTACTTTAACAAGTTCTTTTCAAAAGTTTACTCTGTGATTAATAAAATGTCATAAAAATATAAAATCTTGTTTAAGTATTTTTATATTCTAAGCTAGAAACACATTCTATATTAGCCACAGCCACTTGAGTTTTAATGAATATTTATAGAAATATGATCCATTTATTTTATATTACCTGTTGAAAATGAAAGCCATCCCAGGAGGTCTTCGGCTACCTGAAATGGACCAAATTTCACATGTTAAGGATAAACAGTGTGTAAAATCAGTCATCATTTTATGCAAACTAAAGGAGCCATAGAAAGCATCTCTGGATATTAAAAAAAAAAAAATGCTCACTTCCATTCACGTAGTATCAGGGCCTAAATATATAAAAAAGATATTGATTGTGGTTTTGTTTCAATTCCTAAAGTAATCTGTAGCATATCTTCTGGACTTGGGCAGCAGTTGTCTTTTTTACCTTCTTTACATTTAAATCAGAAAACTAAGAGATTCAGAGCTGAGTATAGTTTTTCATATAAGATGCTTCTTAGACATATGCAGTGCACAAGAAATCAGCAGTAATATTTTAACATACTTAATCTTAAGTATCAGGCTGCAGCCTACTTTTCTCTAATACACTTAAAACCATATGGTTGTTTCTGTTTTCGGTGTCAGTTTGGTTGGGTGGGCACTACTTAGGCACAACATAACACAATTTCATTGATTCTTAAAAGGTCTTTATTCACACTTGAGCTAAAGCAGCTGGTGGAGGGTTAGAGAGCACTCGAGTCACCAAATCTCTGGATATTGCTTTCTGCTGCACCATCTGTGCCCTGTTAAATATTCTTGATTTTTGCCAAGTTTGGGCCAATTTATATGTTAAATCAGTTACTGAAATCAGGATCCAAGAAGCTTTCAGGAGAAAAAAAAAATGATATTAAACTGTGCAACTCTTATACATTAATCATTAGTATTGGAATGGGAAGTTCAAGTACTGCCACTCAAAAGATCGTTGTGAGAAATCAGGCTTCCTGAATATGGGAGGACTGTGAATGTGAATTATTTTTCAAAAGCATTCACCCCAGAGACATGTACCCCATCCTAATCTTTCAAGATAGTGAATTTTGTATGGGTTGCTACAGAGCAGCTGCAGATTCAATTCTGTTCCCAAATGCTTTTTAATCTTCTATGCACCATAGCTTAGCAAAACTTAATACAGTGGCTAATTACTTTGGTAGCCTAACAATTTACTGTCTTGTACTTGACAACAACTTCAAGTAACACAAATTAGCCAGTATGTAACTTCTCACTTTAAGAACTGTAACATTCTAAATTCCACATGGAACAAGGGCTCAGATTATGAAGTCGACTGCTTTTAAGATATTGATTTCAACAGTGAACAAGACTGTATTTCAAAATCAAAGAAAATTTTAGGATGTAAAAGTCAAATTACATTACACTTTTAGATGTCTTTGACTGAGTTAGATACAAATTTTCACTGAGACTAGTGGCCAAAAAAGGAAAACACTAAAAATTGACTGAAAATTTTAGTGCAAATAAAGGAAAAGAAAAAGACTAATGGATAATTAAGAAATAGCAGGATTAAAAAAGCATATAGACACAATGCCCCAAAATATTTAACAAAACTATATACATGAAACAATAATTAGTCTAATTAGAAATTTGTTTAGTGAAAGATCAACATGTTGTAATATGATTAATGAGACTGATGTTAGCTCTCTAATATTTGCAAATTATTTTCTCCATGCTCAATACTCTGCTGCTGAAGGCACTGATTCATTTTCTCATTCAATCTACTCAAACCATACAAGTATGTGCACTCCAAGTATACATTAAAAACTATATAAGATTGTTCAGTGTCTTATACAAATGAGGTAGTAAAGAATATTTATTAACATCAAAACTATATCAAATTCACTCTGTCAAAAGTTCCTGTTAAATCATATACAAATGTCTTCAACAATTGTCTCATATTAACTGAGACAACAACCTTTGACATCTCATATCATAAAGAGCTGAAAATATACATTATTTTTTTCTTTAAGAAAAATAGTAACATATTTTGCAAATAGTTAGTATTCACTACATCACACCCCAAAAGAAACAAAGAGAAAAACAATGGTCCACTGCAAAAATATCAAACTGGTCAAGCATATTTGTAGAATTACTTGAAGATTTGTCAAGTTTTGATATTCACATTTAAAACAACAATATTCTTTAGGAGTAGATGTTTAGTTTTGTTTGCCACAAGTAAACCTAAGTATCACTTAGTCTGTATTGGGATGATACACTTTTAAAAGAACAAGTATTCTACACATTATTTTTATATAAATGTAGACTTTTCCCAGTTTACTTTATCTCTGATAAGGAGAATGATGGTTATAGAATTGCCTTTTATACCAGAATTAGTCAATAGACACCATGCTCTTCAAACAGTAAAGCATGATATAAGTGAATAACAATGATATTTCATCAATAAGAATCAACCATATAAACTAAACTGAATGGAAAGATTAAGATGAGAAAATAAGAGGACAAGGAGCTTACTTCTCCCATGAAAATTCATTTACATGTGGGATAATTCTCTGTTAACTAATAGGAAACTGGCAGAAGGACTCTTGTATTACCGAGACCATAAGAAAGATACAAGCATAATTGTGTAGGAAGGGAAGAAGAACAATTGTATCAGAACCTATGCCCCAGAAGGGGAACTCAGAAGAAAAAGGAAGTTGCATGGGTGGAAATACACCCTGAGAAATGAGAAGTTCCAGTCACAGACTGGACGCTCTTGTCCTGGGGTCCTATGTGGGAGAGATAAACACCCTTATCTAGTTGGAGAAACATTAGAACAGACAGAATGGCTGTGGGAAGCCTAGACTCTGCTGATGAGGAACAAGCACATGCTGGCTAGCACCCATTTAGGGCAAATAGAGATTTACTGTAGTGGTGGCTGGATTTACTATGAAAGCCTTTCTGTGTACCTCAGCCTGATCTGAATGAAAATGCTGAGCCTGCTTACTCCGTATGTCAGTTCAGCAATGGATCTAGGGCACGTTTGACTGAGGAAAAGGCTCAGTCATGAGCCACAGGTGACCAAGTCATGGGGCAGAGCCTGAATGGAGCAGTGGTAGCTACTGTTGGTGCTTACTCAAGTGGCATCTCAGAAGTGTCTCCATCACATCTCACCTCCTGATACACTCTGAGAGTCTACACAAGTCCAGCCCTGCTAAATGATTCCACAACAGGGTAGGGGCAGTAGAGGATGTGGTAGTTATCAGTTATGAGAGATTTATGCTTAACTGAGGTTGGGCCTGAGCAGAGGTGTAGGCACACACACAGACAGCCCACTGGACTTCTGTTTATGAAAGGGCCTCACTTGCCTCAGCACTCCCCTCCTCTGGAAAGAAAAAAAAAAAAAAACACACCCTTGAAAAGAATAGATTCAGCTTGAGTCTGACCCTTGGAGCTTCTGTTTCAGCAATTTGAAATCAGACCATCCATCCCTAGTAGGGCAGTGAGAGGTTGTACCAAATCAAGAGGTTGTACTGCCTCACACCTGTTGCCTCCAATTACAGCCCCATTCCCAACCAAGATGTAAGTTGTCAGCACATCTTGAGGAAAGACATGACTTTCATCCACCTCAAATCCAGCTCTCCCACCAAAGGCAACGGACATATGCAATGGGTATAAGAATGCTCCCTTATCAGAATATCCTTTCAAGACCAGAACAGGTAACTCCTTCACTTAAATTCATAAAGGCACAGAAAGAACCAGCATGAAAAGTCATGGAAACTAATCTCAAATTAAAGAGTAATAGAACACTCTGGGAAAAAATAATGACACAGAAACTAAAAATTAATCAGATAAAGAATTCAAAAGATTGGTACTTGGTAATAAAAATGTTAACTGAATTAGTGAAAGGAAACACTGTAAACAGGGACTGTTTTAGCAAGGGAATAGAAAATATAAAAATGAATCAATCAAAAATGACTAATTCAATTGCTGAACTTTTTTTTAAAAAAATGCACAAGCTGGCAGGACCCATTCAGGGGAGAGAGAGATCTACTCTAGTGCTATTTGGATTTACTATGAAAGTCTTGCTGCATTTCTCAGCAAGAAATGAATATCAGATTAAGTGATACAGAAGAATGAATAAGTGAACTGGAAGATAAAATAATGGAAATAATCAGAACAGAAAAAAGAAAAGCAGATTTTAAAAATGAGAACAATTTTTAAAGATCTCTGGCATAATATTAAGTGTATGAACATACTCATTATAGGGGTCACAGAAGGAGAACAGAGAGAGAAGGGGATCAAAAAGGCAGTTGAGGAAATGATGGTTGAAAACCTCCCAAACCTGAAGAAGGAAACAGATTTCCAGACATAGGAAGCACAGAAAGTTGAAAGATGAAATAAAAGGGACTCACTCCAAGATATGACATAATTAAAATGGCAATAATTAAAGAGAGAATTCTAAAGGCAGCAAGAGAAAAGCAAAGAGTCATATAAAAGGTAATCCTCATAAGATTATCAGGTGATTTAACTGCAGAAACTTTGGAGGCCAGAAAGGGGTGGCATAATATATATTAAAGGCTTGAAAGGGGAAAACCTTTATCCTAGGCCACTTTACATTGCAACATCATTATTTAAAATAGGAGAAATACAGAACTTCTAAGACAACCAAAAACTAAATGAGTTAATTGATACTTAGCCTATCCTAAATAAATGTTAACGTCTTCTCTAAGTGGAAATATATGAAATTAAATATGAAAATCTAAGTGGATTCCACAGGAAAAGGAAAATACCACTAGAAAAAGCAAATATAGAATAAGGACTAAGGATCAACCACTTAAGTGCACCACTATGAAGATTAAAAGACAAAAAAAAAGCAAAATAAATTATAAATGCAATAAACAAATAAGGGATGAGCATGAAGATGTGAAAATAGGATATAAAAAAACATGATATGTGGAGAGTTTATGTAGATATTTTAGAATGTGTTTGAACAAAATGACTACTTGTTAATAAAAAATAGATATAATTATGGGGCTTCCCAGGTGGTACTTGTGGTAAAGAACTTACTTGCCAATGCAAGAGACATAAGAGATGCAGGTTCGATCCCTGAGTCAGGAAGATCCCCTGGAAGAAGGCATGGCAACCTACTCCAGTATTCTTGCCTTGAGAATCCCATGGACAGAGGAGCCTAGCAGGCTACAGTCCACAGGGTCACAAAGAGTGGATACGACTGAAGCAACTTAGCATGCACACACACAGATGTAATTATAGGTCAATATATATGAACACCACTGTAAGCTCAAATCAAAAATATGTAATAGATAAACAAAAACTAAAAAGAAAGGAACACAAGCAAACTAATAAAGAAAATCATGAAACCATAAGGGAAGAAACAAAAAGAAGAAATTAATAGTGAAGAACAACAAAAATAACCAGAAAACAAGTAATAAAATGGCAGTAAGTACTACCTATCAAAAATTACTTTATTAATGGACTAAATGCCAATCAAAAGATGTAGAGTGGCTGAGAGAAAACAAAAAGACCCTTCAATATGCTGCCTACAAAACTCAGTTCAAGGCTAAAGACACACAAAGACTGGAAATGAGATGAAATATATTTTCAGTGGAGAGAGAAAAGCAGTGAGAATCATGATAGGACCAGGGGATTAAGAGATACAAACCACTGTGTACAATGTAGATAAGCTACAAGATATATTGTATTGTACAGGGACTTATAGCCATTACCTTGTAGTAACTTTTAATGCAGTATAATATATAAAAACACTGAATCACTATGCTGTATACCTGGAACCTGGCAAAAATATAATATTTTAAATATTTTATACTTCAATAAAATAATATTTTTAATTTTAAAAGAATCATATAAAATAAATAGATAAAACAAATCAAGGTGGGTATATGGATGTGAGAGTTGGACTGTGAAGAAGGCTGAGTGCCGAAGAATTGATGCTTTTGAATTGTGGTGTTGGAGAAGACTCTTGAGAGTCCCTTGGACTGCAAGGAGATCCAGCCAGTCCATTCTGAAGGAGATCAGCCTTGGGATTTCTTTGGAAGGAATGATGCTAAAGCTGAAACTCCAGTACTTTGGCCACCTCATGCGAAGAGTTGACTCATTGGAAAAGACTCTGATGCTAGGAGGAATTAGAGGCAGGAGGAGAAGGGGATAACAGAGGGTGAGATGGCTGGATGGCATCACTGACTCGATGGATGTGAGTCTGAGTGAACTCCGGGAGTTGGTGATGGACAGGGAGGCCTGGCGTGCTGCAATTCATTGGGTTGCAAAGAGTCGGACACGACTGAGTGACTGAACTGAAATGAACTGATTTCAAAGCCAATAATGTGGTGATTATTTTCCATAATATACTATCAATTATTAAAGATTGATGTATCATTTTTATAATTCACATCAAAATTTACAGTATTAATAATTATATTATTTAAAATTATTAAAGGATAATTAATGGAATTTCTGTAGTATTTACTGATACTTCATAAATACAAAAAGACTTCATTTTTGGTTCTACTTCACAATATAGGAAGTAATTAAATTTAATATAAAGAAACAATGCTGCTAACACTTCATAAAGACCCTACATTTCTATTTATTAGTTATAAAAATACAAACAAATAACACAAAACTTACTCCATTTTGACAAGTTGTGGGTTTCAAAATTTAGATATTGAAATCCAGCCCAATAAAGAATTTCCATTATGCTGGGGCAAAGTCCAACTATCTCAGAGTGTCTGCCCCATCCTCTTGGGGTATGGCCTCACCCAGGATATGTCAGCAAATGCTGTCGAGCTTGGGATAAACCCTGGCTCAAACTGAGCTCTAGCCATAGACCCTGACTTAGGCCCTCCTTCTTCACATTATGCAGTGGCTGCCTGTATATCATAGGAGAAGTATTGTCATCAGCTCTCTTCAGATCCAACCATCTCACCAAAGCCACTTGGATACATGCAAACTGCACAGGCATGCTCCCACCCAAGGACATGTTTTCAAGACTAGAATAGATAACAGTCTCATCTAATTTATTAATAGAGACAAACTGAGAAAGTCAAACAAAATGAAAAGACAAAGGCATATGTTTCAGGCAAAATAAAGAGATAAAACTCAAAGGGAGGAATCCTAGTAAAATAGATATTTACCTTATAAAGAGTTCAAAGCAACAGAAAAAAAAAAAAAACTGAACTCAATAAAAGTTCAACAAAGAACTAGAAAATACAAAAAAAAAAAAGAATCATAGTTGAAAATACAATAATTGAAATGAAAAATACACTAGAAAGAAGTAATAGCAGATTAGATAATAAAGAAGAATGCATAAGCAAACTGGAAGAGACAAGATGGATTACCCAATCAGAAGAGGAAAAAAAAAAAAAAATCAAATGAGGATAGGGGACCTCTAGGACAACCTCAAGAAAACTAACATTCATATTTTAAGAGTCCTAGAAAAAGAAGAGAGAAATGGGTAGAAAATATATTTGATGAAATTATGGCTGAAAACTTCCCTAACCTGAAGAAGAAACATTTTAAAAACACTGTAAGTATAATATTTTCAAGATTAATGATCACAATGTTCCAAAAAAAATATTTTGAAAGCAGGAGGTGAATTGGTCAATTCCATAACTTAGTAATATTGTTGTGCATTATGAAGCATTATTTTCTAAAAAGATCAAAATTATTTTTTTGGATTCAAAAGAAAGACAAAGTTAGCACAACTCCATGGTAATTTCCATATAGGTTATATAGGTTATACATAGTAATTAAAGTGGTGAGGTTCAATGGAATATGTTCAATAGGAGATCAACAAGAAATAGAAGGCAATAGCTCAAAATAAAAATTTGACCACTTCAAAACTGTCTTTCTTAAAAATAACTGACTTAGGAAGAATAGTAAAGTGATGCTGTCCATTCTAAATGACCTTCAAATGCATAGTCTCACTTTTCCTAAATATAAATAAACATGAGCCAATAAAATTTTTTCTAAAAAAATCTGTCTCTGCAAATAATGTAAATGAATATATAACAACAAAAGAGGAAGCTCACTTTAAGATACATATTTATATTGTACTAAACTGAGTGCTGAAAAGAAAAATGAAAAAAATAAAGCTCACAGATCTTTCTTCTAGATAATTAGAAGGGTAGTGTGAGTTAGGTAAAATTGAGTTTTTTACCTAACTCATTACCTGAGTTAGGTAAAACTGTATGTAAGCAGTTTTTTCCTGACAGAACATGAGCATAGGAGATGGAGATTTAGATGCAAAGAGTGGAATTGGTATCAGGATCAGAGATTCAGATTTAATGGCACCCCGCTCCAGTACTCTTGCCTGGAAAATCCCATGGACGGAGGAGCCTGGCGGGCTGCAGTCCTTGGGGTCGCTGAGAGTCGGGCACGACTGAGCGACTTCACTTTCCGTTTTCACTTTCATTTGTTGGAGAAGGAAACGGCAACCCACTCCAGTATTCTTGCCTGGAGAATCCCAGGGCTGGAGGAGCTTGGTAGGCTGCCATCTATAGGGTCGCACAGAGTCGGACACGACTGAAGCGACTTAGCAGCAGCAGCAGCAAAGTTAATGTTTGAAGGCAATGCAGTGATGAGAAAAGAATTGAACAAAAAGTTTCAAAACAATGAAATTTAGCTATTGCCTTTTCTTATATTTTGTTTTTCTACATTTAAACTATGAATAGAAGTAACCCACCTGCTCCAACTGATTTTATAGAAAACTAAAGACGCTAATGTTGGGAAAGACTGAAGGAAAAATGAGAAAAGGATGACAAATGATGAGATGGTTAGGTAACATCACTGACTCAATGTACATGAATTTGAGCAAACTCCAGGAGAGAGCAAAGGTCAGTCTGGTGTCCTGAAGTACATGGAGTCACAAAGAGTTGAACAAGATTTAGTGACTGAACAAGGCAGTAAACTGAGTATCTCAAGTTCATACAGATGGGAAGAGCAAATCAATGTTTAAGTCTCTCAGGCTTTGGCTGTTACACTGCTGTTAAGTTGCTTCAGTTGTGTCCGACTCTGTGCGACCCCATAGACGGCAGGCCACCAGGCTCCCCCTTCCCTGGGATTCTCCAGGCAAGAACACTGGAGTGGGTTGCCATTTCCTTCTCCAATGCATGAAAGTGAAAGTGAAAGTGAAAGTGAAATTGAAGTCGCTCAGTTGTGTCTGACTTTTAGTGACCTCATGGACTATAACCTCAGATATGCAGATAACACCACCCTTATGGCAGAAAGTGAAGAGGAACTAAAAAGCCTCTTGATGAAAGTGAAAGTGGAGAGTGAAAAAGTTAGCTTAAAGCTCAACATTCAGAAAACAAAGATCATGGCATCCTGTCCCATCACTTCATGGGAAATAGATGGGGAAACAGTGGAAACAGTGTCAGACTTTATTTTGGGGGGCTCCAAATCACTGCAGATGGTGACTGCAGCCATGAAATTAAAAGACGCTTACTGCTTGTAAGAAAAGTTATGACCAACCTAGATAGCATATTGAAAAGCAGAGACATTGCTTTGCCAACAAAGGTCCATCTAGACAAGGCTATGGTTTTTCCAGTGGTCATGTATGGATGTGAGAGTTAGACTGTGAAGAAGGCTGAGCGCTGAAGAATTGATCCTTTTGAAGTGTGGTGTTGGAGAAGACTCTTGAGAGTCCCTTGGACTGCAAGGAGATCCAACCAGTCCATTCTGAAGGAGATCAGCCTTGGGATTTCTTTGGAAGGAATGATGGTAAAGTTGAAACTCCAGTACTTTGGCCACCTCATGCGCAGGGTTGACTCATTGGAAAAGACTCTGATGCTGGGAGGGATTGGGGTCAGGAGGAGAAGGGGACGACAGAGGATGAGATTGCTGGATGGCATCACTGACTCAATGGACGTGAATCTGAGTGAACTCTGGGAGTTGGTGATGGACTGGGAGGCCTGGCATGCTGTGATTCATGGGATTGCAAAGAGTCGGACACGACTGAGCGACTGGACTGGACTGAGGCTCCTCCATCCATAGGATTTTCCAGTCAAGAGTACTGGAATGGGGTGCCATTGTTACACCAGGAGTCATTAAAAAGGAGGAAAAGTATCAGGGTAAAATGTTTTTATTGAAACGGTTCAATAAACATTACTTGAATGAATTAAAAGAGCAAAGAACTGATAATTTAATGAGTGACTATGGTGCAGACTGATTCTATTAAATATTATTATTAAATATTATTCTAATATTAAATAGATATTTTATATTCTATTAAATATCAAGATTTCTGCTATTGTTGTTGTTCAAATCTCTAAATTATATCTGACCTTTTGCTATCTCTTGGACTTCAGCACAACAGGCACCTCTGTCCTTCACTATCTCTCAAGAGTCTGCTCAATTTCATGTCCATTGAGTTGGTGATGCTATCCAACCATTTCATCCTCTGCCATCTCCTTCTTATTTTGCCTTCAATCTTTCCCAGAATAAGGGTCATTTCCAATAAGTTAGCTCTTCGCAACAGGTGGTCAGAGTACTGGAGTCCCAGTTTCCTACCATGGGTCCTTCCAATGAATAGTCAGAGTTGATTTCCTTTAGGATTGACTGGTTCGATCTCCTTGCAGTCCAACTGACTCTCAAGAGTCTTTTCCAAAGCCACAATTCAAAAATTCTTCAGTGCTTAGTCTTCTTTATGGTCCAACCTTCACATCTGTACATGACTACTGGAAAAAACATAGCTTTGACTATACAGATCATTGTTGGCAAAGTGATGTCTCTACTTTTAAACATGCTGCCTAGATCTGTCATAACTTTCCTACCAAGGAACAAGTGTCTTTTAATTTCATGGCTTCAGTCACCAGCCACAGTGATTTTGGAGCCAGAAAATAATATCTGTCACTGCTTCCACTTTTCTCCATCTATTTGCCATGAAATGATGGGACTGGATACCATGATCTTAGTTTTTTGAATATTGAGTTTTAAGCCAGCTTTTTCACTCTCTTCTTTCACCCTCATCAAGTGGCTCTTTAGTTCCTCTTTGCTTTCTGCCATTAAAATGGTATCATCAGTGCATCTGAGGTTGTTGATATTTCTCCTGGCAATATTGATTCCAGCCTATGAGTCATCCAGCTTGGCATTTCGTGTCATATACTCTGCATTTAAATTAAATAAGCAGCATGATAATATACAGTGTTGTCATACTCCTTTCTCAATTTTGAAACAGTCAGTTGTTCCAGGTCTGGTTCTGTTGCTTCTTGGGCTTCATACAGGTTTCTCAGGGGGCAGGTAAGGCGGTCTGATATTGGCATCTCTTTAAGAATTTTCCACAACCTGTTTCAATCTACACACTAAAAGTCTTTGGTGTAGTTAACAAGCAGATGTTTTCTTCTGGAATTCCCATGCTTTCTCTATAATCCAGCGAATGTTTGAAATTTAATCTCTGGTTCTTCTGCCTCTTTGAAACACAACTTGTGCATCTGGAAGTTCTCAGTTCACATACTGCTGAAGCCCAGCTTGTAGGATTTTGAGCATAACATTACTAGTTATGTGAAATAAGCATGAGGGTACAGTAGTTTGAACATTCTTTGGCATTGTCCTTCTTTGGGGTTGGAACAAAAAATGACCTTTTCCAGTCCTGTGGCCACTGAGTTCTCCAAATTTGCTGACATATTGAGTGTAGCACTTTAACAGCATCATTTTTGAGGATTTTAAATAGCTCAGCTGCGATTTCATCACCTCCACTAGCTTTGTTTGTAGTGATGCTTTCTAAGGCTCACTTGACTTCATATTCTAAGATGTATAGCTGTAGGTGAGTGACCTACCATTATGATTATCTGGGTCATTAAGCCCTCTTTTGTACAGTTCTTCTGTGTATTCTTGCTACCTCTATAATCTGTTTTGTTCCTGTTATGTCCTTACTGTTTCTGTCCTTTATCATGTCTGTCCTTGCACAAAATGTTCCCATGATATCTCCAATTTAATTGAAGAGATCACTGATCTTTCCCATTTTTATTGTTTTCCTCTATTTCTTTACATTGTTCAGTTAAGAAGGCCTTCTTATCTCTCCTTGCTATTATCTGGAACTCTGCCTTCAGTTGGGTGTATCTTTCCCTTTCTCCTTTGCCTTCTGCTTCTCTTCTTTTCTCAGGTATTTGGAAGGCCTTCTCAGACAATCAATTTGCCTTCTTGCATTTCATTTTCTTTGGGATGATTTTGGTCACCACCTTCCATACAATTTTACAAATCTCCATCCATAGTTCTTCAAGTGCTCTGTCTACCACACAATCCCTTGAATCTATGTCATCTCCTCTGTATAATAATAAATAATTTGATTTAAGCCATACCTGAATGGCCTAATGGTTTTCCTTACTTTCTTCAATTTAAGTCGGAATTTTTCAATAAGCAGCTCATGATCTAAGCCTCAGTCAGCCGGGTGTTGTTTTTGATGACTGTATAGAATATACAAAGAATTTTCTTCAAATAATATAATCAATCTGATTTCAGTATTGACTACTTGGTGATGTCCATGCATAGAGTTCTCTGTTGTGTTGTTGGCAAAGGGTATTTGTTATGAATAGTGTGTTCTTTTGACAAAACTCTCTTAGCCTTTGCCCTGATTCATTTTGTACTCCATGGCCAAACTTGCCTGTTACTCCAGGTAGCTCTTGACTTCTGTGGATTCCAATCCCCTAAAATGAAAAGGACATCTCTTTTTGGTGATAATTCTAGAATTTCTTGTTGTTCTTCACGGAACTGGTCAACTTCAGCTTCTTCAATATCAGTGATTGGGGCATAGATTTGGATTACTGTGATGTTGAATGGTTTGCTTTGAAAACAAACTGAAATCGTCCTGATATTTTTGAGATTGTACCCAAGAACTGTATTTCTCACTCTTTTTGTTGACTATGAAGGCTATTCCCTTTCTTCTAAGAATTCCTTGCCTATAGTAGTAGTAGATATAATGGTTCTGAATTAAATTTGCCTATTCCCATCCATTTCAATTCACTGATTCCTAAGATGTTGATTTTCACTCTTGCCATCTCCTGGTTGACCATATGCAATTTACCTTGATTCATGGACCTAACATTCCAAGTTCCTGTGCAATATTGTTCTTTACAGCATCAAACTTTACTTTCACCACCAGACACACCCACAACATAGCACTGTTTCTGCTTTGGCTTAGCTGCGTTAATCTTTCTGGAGCTATTAGTAGTTGCCCTCCACTCTTTCCCCGTAGCATATTGGACACTTCCGATCTGGGAGCCTCATCTTTTGGTGTCATATCTTTTTAATTTTTCATATTGTTCATGGGGTTCCTGCAGCAAGAATACTGGGATGGTTTGTCATTCCCTCCCCGAGGGGGCCGTGTTTTATCAGAACTCTCCACTATTACCCCTCAGTCTTGGCTGGCCCTGCATAGCATGGCTCATAGCTTCATTGAGTTACACAAGCCCCTTCACTGCAAGAAAGTTGTGGTCCATGAAGGGGCCAGATTATGCAAATGTTATGAGTTTAAGGAGAGTGGAAAGTCATCAACACGTATCTGAACAAGTATTTATAAATTAAAGCATGTGTGTGTGTGTGTATTCATAAAATTAATGAAAAGCTGGTTTATATTTTGGAACAAGCAAATGGAGATTTAATACAGCTAGAGGTGATGGCTTGTTTGTCTAGTCAGATTATGATGGAAATTTTCAACCAGGTTATTATAGAACACTAAGTCACTAAACAGTCATGGAGGATGCAGTCCGTCTCCAAGTCCAGAGGTAAAACCCCTTCTTGAGGTTCAATGTTTATCTTTACGTAAGTTATGTTGGACAGTTCTGTAGCAGAGGAGTTTAATTTTCTTATGTCCTTAGAAAGATACCTTGAAAACAAGAAATACTTTTTGTTCTTTTTAGTTACCAGCTTTTTGATACAATGTTGTTATTTCATAGTGTGCTAGTAATGTCAAGAACTCTGTAAGATCAGAGTTTGACAATGACAAATGGTTTACATGTTTGCATAAAGTAGAAAATGTATGTTCTTCAATGTATGCTGCATCTGAAGCATTCTGGCGCCTACTACATTTCTGTCTCCTGTGCTTTGGAAATATCAATATACATTAGGATGTGTAGAAATGTTCTTACCTGATTCACTAGCCTAACAATGGGTAATAAAAAACATGATGGAAATGTCTTATTAGGCAGTGGAAGCTGAATAACTTAGAAGCTAAGTTAGCAAAAGAAAGCTAAGCTCCATTAATTTATTTAATATGTTGTTATTCAGTCACTCAGTTGTGTGACCCCATGGACTGCAGCAAGCCAGATCTCCCTGTCCCTCATGATCTCCTTCTTGAAGTCTGCCCAAGTTCATGTCCATTGCATTGGTGATGCCATCCAGCCATCTCATCCTCTGATGCCCTCTTCTCCTTCTGTTGTCAATCTTTCCAAGCATCAAGGACTTTTCCAATTAGTCAGCTGTTTGCATCAGATGACTAAAACACTGGAGCTTCAGCATCAGTTCTTCTAGTGATAATTTAGGGTTGATATCCCTTAAGATTGACTGGTTTGATCTCCTTGCTGTCCCAGGGATTTTTGAGGAGCCTTCTCCAGTGCCACAGTTCAAAGGCATCAATTCTTTGGTGCTCCACCTTGTTTTATGGTCCAGGTCTCACAAACTTTTGTGACCACTGGGAAGATAATAGCCTTGACTATATGGACCTTTGTCAGCAGAGTAATGTCTCTGCTTTTCAACACATGTCCAGGATTATCATAGCATTCCTGCCAAGAAGCAACTGTCTTCCGATTTCATGGCTGCAGTTGCCATCCACAGTGATTTTAAACCCCAAGAAGAAGAAATCTGTCACTATGTCCACATTTTCCCCTTCTTATTGCCATGAAGTAACAGGGCCAGGTGCCATGATCTTAGCTTTTTTAATATTTAGTATTAAGCTGGCTCTTTCACTCTCCTCCTTCACCCTCATCAAGGCCCTTTGTTCCTTGTCATTTTCTGCCATTAGAGTGGCATCATCAGCATATCTGAGGTTGCTGATGTTTCTCCTACCTATCGTGATTCCAGCTTATAACTCACTCAGGTCTTCATATTTAATATATTGGTGTATATTTGCAGAATAGTGACATGGAAAGAGAAAAAGATTGCTTTGAAGGAACAATGAAGACACAGCTAAATTTCAACATTTGTGTAAATTCAGTGAATACAAAGCAGAAATTTTTATTATGCATAGTATAAAAAATTCTGCAAAGACAACAAGAACAAGAGAATCAAGATATTCTAAAATAAAGAAAAAAAAAACTTAAAAGTCGCTGACAATTAAGGGGAAAAATAAGCTGTTTAGTTTTTATACATAATTGGAAGCTGAGATTAAAAAATATATATATCATTCAAGAACAAAAGAAATTCTGAATGTATACCAAAAGACCTAGAAGACTTATAAATGCATATAATTTAAAAAGTCATAAAAGCCTTTTCTGAATTATGAGTCAAAGTCTCAATTAAGGAAATATTAAAATATGCTTTAAGAGAGGCCAAGGACTCTTAGCATGATAAAATAAAATTACTGAAAACCACAAAGATCAGCACAAAAACTGGACCTTCTCCAAAAACCTTGGCATGACTAAGTAGATCAACTTATAAGCTGCATCTACCTTGCTAGAATACCAGGCAATTAGACTTAACATTTTCTTGAATATATACTTTAGTTTTAGAAAAGCAAAAATGTGAAGCATTTATTATCAAGCTAGTTGAGAAATTTTTCTTGAAAATAAGATTACTAAAACTGAGTTTTAAGGATTTCTAATGTTTAAGATGTTGTGATTCATAGGAGTTAGATATAGATTAGATATAGAGTTATTTTCTTCCCCTTACTCTATAAATATCAATATATCGTGTGTGTGTGTGTGTGTGTGTGTGTGTGTGTGTGTGTGTGTGTATGTGCTCAGTTGTGTCTGATTCTCTGTGACCTCATGGACTGTTCCCTGCCAGGCTTCTCTGTCCATAGAGCTTTCCAAGCAAGAATACTGGAGTGGATTGTCATTTCCTACTCCAGAGGATCTTTCCAGGGCTTCCCTGGTAGCTCAGTTGGTAAAGAATCTGCCTGCAATGCAGGAGACCCCGGCTTGATTTCTGGGTCTGAAAGATCCACTAGAGAAGCCATAGGCTACTCACTCCAGTATTCTTGGACTTCCCTGGTGGCGCAGAGGGTAAAGAATCCGCCTGCAAAATGGGAGACCTGGGTTCGATCCCTGGGTTGGGAAAATCCCCTGGAGGAAGGCATGGCAACCCATCCTAGCCAACCCAACCCAACTTACCTGGAGAATCCCCATGGAGAGAGGAGCCTGGCAGGCTACAGTCCATGGGTTCACAAAGAGTCAGACACAACTGTGTGACTAAGCACAGAGGATCTTCCCAAATCAGTCTCTTGTGTCTCCTGCAATGGCAGATGGCTTCTTTACCACTGCTCCACCCTTAGTTAACTCTTATTCAAATATATTTTCACATCAACATATTGGAAATTAGCATTTTCTAAAATATTAAACTTTGGCATAAAATAGTCAATTACTAACTTTGAGAAAAATGTAACACATTAAGAAAAGCTCACAAACACATTAAATATAACCAAACTAAAGACAAAGGCCAATTATGAAAGCGTTTGTTATTTCCATTCAATTTAATTATTTATTGAGGACCTTCCGTGTGTCAGGAGCAAAAAAAGATTGTGATGATGAATAAGAGAATATTTACTGTATCTAAGTGAGTCACACAATGTGTTAGAAAATTGAAATGAAGTTTACCTACTTTTCACTTTTTACTCTGTCCAAATTAATTCTAAGGAATTAACTCTCTTTTGAAAATTTATATTTTGCAGTCTTATTATGAAATTTTTTAAACTACAGAACACATTAAAATAATAAAATGATAGCATAACTAATTAATATTTTTTCATATTTGATTTAACATCTATATCTATCATTATAATCTAATGTATCTATTTATTCATCTATCTTTGCTTTTTTTTGTTTCTTTATTGAACCTTGCAACTAAGTAATCATATTCAGAAATGTTGAACAACTCTTCACTCAAAAATCACACATTGCATTTGACTCAAATCTCTTCATATTATTTAAATGATATTTAATTTTTTATAAGATCAGGATAGCTCTTTTACAAACTGTACTGATGTCTGGACTTGACTGCTTTTCTCTTGGTTATACTATTCAATTTTTTCCTTCATGTACTGTATTCTTTGTGTACTGGAACACAGGTCTAAAGACAAATCAGACACAGGTTACACAATTTGTTTGAAAAAATATGTCACAGTTCGTTGGCTAGTTAATTGAACCTAGCAAGGATGTACATACTGTCAAACTGTCCTGCTCATAATCATGAATGAGCATGAATGCTCATAGTTATGCTCATTTGAATAATTTCATTTCTTTGGAGACAATGAGATCTTCTCATTGTAAAGGTACATTTTTAAACTCTCTGATAATAGTAAGTAACATTTATGAATGATGCCTAACCCATTAATAATGTACACCTGAATAATTATTGTTTTGAGGTTAAATCACATAAATTTTATTAGTTCAACTTGTTTCTAATTCTTCTATTTGTTAACAGGTGGTCTTTACAAAAGACTAGAGCTAATCTCATGGGCCCATCTCATCAAATATGATAAACACAATACTTCCTTTGATAGTAAGATATAAGTTTGATTCTTTTAATTTGTATGAGTCTTTTATTTTCATTTTGTTTCTTTATAGGGATTCATATGTACTTCAGTTCAGTCAGTCATATCCAACTCTTTGTGATCCCATGGACCGCAGTACACCAGGCCTACCTGTCCATCACCAATTCCTGGAGGTTGCTCAAACTCATGTCCATTGAGTTCGTAATGCCATCCAACCGTCTCATCCTCTGTCATCCCCTTCTTCTCCTGCCTTCAAACTTTCTGAGCATCAGGGTCTTTCCCAATGAGTCAGTTCTTCCCATCAGGTGGCCAAAATATTGGAGTTTCAGCTTCAGCATCAGTCCTTCCAATGAATATTCAGGACAGCTTTCCTTTAGGATTGAGTTGACTGATCTCCTTTCTGTCCAAGGGACTCTCAAGAGTCTTCTCCAACATCACAGTTCAAAAATATCAATTCTTCAGCTCTCAGCTTTCTCTATGGTACAACTCTCACATCCATACATGACTACTGGAAAAACCATAGCTTTGACTTAAGTAAAGTAAGTTCTCTGCTTTTTTTTTTAAATATAAATTTATATATTTTAATTGGAGGTTAATTACCTTACAATATTGTATTGGTTTTGTCATACATCAACATGAATTTGCCACAAGTAAGCCAGAAAGAAAAACACCAATACAGTATACTGACGCATATTTATGGAATTTAGAAAGATGGTAACAATAACCCTGTATGCGAGGTCTCTGCTTTTTAATATGCAGTCTAGATTTGTCAAAGCAGTAAACTAAACAAATACAAGCAAAAGTATAAATTTTATCAAAAAAGATAAAACAGAAAATAATACTACATAGTAATTAAAAGGAATGGACTATTGATATTGTTTGTATGAAGGTGAGGTCAGAAGTTGATTTCCTGGACTAACAGTGATGTTCTATATCTTGGACAGAATTTGTCACAGGTATATGTATGCATTTGTTAAAACTCAATACATATACATGAAAGGTTTATAAATATTGTACTGTATGTATAAATATAAACACTTTATATATAAAGAAAATAAACAAATATGTAACTGTAGATAATAAAGCATTTAGAAAGAAAAAATAAAGCATTCTTTACTACAGAGCTAATTGATCTCTACTGATAAAGTGTGACTTTCTGTGGTTTCTACTAAATTTACTATGTTTTTCCCCACTAGGGCAGATTAAAATTCAAATGTCACCCACCATGGTAGGAGCTCTGCTAATTATTGACCTTACACCTTAGTTTTTGTCTGTTTGTTTTGCTGTTGTTGTGCATGAATATGTGTGTGTGTATGTGCATACTCTTGAAATTGTATGTTATAGTTTTTTAATGTCTGACTTCATAAAGTCTCATAATACACAACCAAACATTTAGCCTGAAATTCATTTAAAAATGCATATTTGTGGAGTCCTTTAACTATAGTTTCCTTATCTCTGTTACTCAGCCACATAAATGTTCACTGTTCTGGTCCTCCCAAACATTAACCTCATTCTCACCAATCTAGACCAAAGACCAGCTTGCATTTCAAAGACACCCTTCTCTAGCCAGATCCAGATGGGGCATATGGGCATAAAGTGAGAGAAATCATGATTGTCTCATTCATTTCTTATCTCTAAGGGAAAAAATGATGCTTTTGAATTGTGGTGTTGGAGAAGACTCTTGAGAGTCCCTTGGACTGCAAGGAGATCCAACCAGTCCATTCTGAAGGAGATCAGCCCTGGGATATCTTTGGAAGGAATGATGGTAAAGTTGAAGCTCCAGTACTTTGGCCACCTCATGCGAAGAGTTGACTCATTGGAAAAGACTCTGATGCTGCGAAGGATTAGGGGCAGGAGGGAAAGGGGACGACAGAGGATGAGATGGCTGGATGGCAACACCGACTCGATGGACGCGAGTCTGAGTGAACTCCGGGAGCTGGTGATGGACAGGGAGGCCTGGCGTGCTGCCATTCATGGGGTCGCAAAGAGTCGGACAAGACTGAGCGACTGAAATGAACTGAACTGAACTGAAGGGAAAAAAAGTTGTATTTTTCCTATTGTTCAACATCTGTAACTGTTATTTTTTTCTCAGTTTTTTTTATTGTTTACTTTGCAATGTGAGTCCAATATCAGAAGATTTTTCATAGATAATGATGGAAATCCTTCACATTTATTTCTCATATGCTTGATAGATAATATTAGTTCAGTGAGGCACACAACTTAGTATTTTAACCAGGATTTCATTAAATATGTAAACTAATTTTGATTGAATTGCTGTCATTAAAATATTGAGGGCTCTTATGCAAAAACTAAGAGCTTTCCTTTTGTTCAAGTCTATTTTTGTGTCTTTCATTTGTGTTTTAAACTTTCCTCATTTTTGTATAATTTTTAAAAAGTTTATCACTATTTTATATTTTTTGCTATTATAAATAATTGAAAGATTATTAATGATAGCAAACCAAATATTGTGTCATAATATTTGATAATTTGTTATTTGTTGATAATACAGACTATTTATTGCATACTAAATTCATGTCCTATATTTTAAAATTAATTTTTCATTGATTTTATCAATCATTCTTGGTTTCCAGTTAATTATATCATTGACAAACAGAAAATATTTTATTACTTCTTTTAAAATTTGTATCCCTTCATTTATTTTCCTTCTTATTTAATTGCATTGTCTAGTAGTTCCAATAAAATGTTAAATAGCACAGAAGTCCATGGTCAACTCTGCCCTTTTCCTTTAGGTGATGGAAATACTTCAATTTTCCCCATTAAGAAAGATGTTAGTTCAGAATAAAGTATATGTGCTTTGTCAGGGTAATAAAGATAGCATCATTTAACACATTACTCCACATTTTAACCAGAAATGGGTATTTAAATTTGATGGAAGTATTTTCAGCATTTATGAAAATAATCATATTTTTCTTTAGGCCTACTAATATGAAGACATTAATATTTAATACTTTAAATCTCTATTTCCTCTTGTAAAACACTGTAATTATATAACAAGGTATTTCTTGAAACAAAAGCTTTTGGGGCAAAGGGCAAATAAATACCCATATCACTCTTATAAATACAAATAATAAATGCCATGTAATTAATAAACTGTGATATTTGTGTTTAAAATAAGATATATCAAGTATAACCTGATTTTTAAGTCATCTTGAACTTTCTGAATAAAACATCAGATGAGTTTCCATTTGTACGTAACAGATATGGAGCAAACAGCATCAATTTTATATTACTAAGAAGCTATTCCTTTTTATTTAACTATTGTTCTATACTTCAGACTTCTCATTCTCAGTTCAAAAATTTCCATTTACTCCTAAAAAGTGTAAGTAAAATCGTCTAAACATATCACAGAATAATATATATCAGCTAAATATAAGACAAGCTATAAGTACAAAAATATTATAAGTATATACCTTTTACCTCAGCAAGTCTACTTGAAAAGTAATAAAAATAATACTATAAATGCACACAAATATATGACAATAATATTCATTATAAATTGTTCTGCAAGTATCAAAAATGGGAAAGAATCAATATGTTCATCCTGGAGGACTTATGTAAATTATAGTGTTTATATACAATGAAACATTCTTAAACTGTTAAAAAGAAAGTGAAACAACCTAGATGTCCATCAGTAGATGAATGGATAAGAAAGCTGTGGTACATATACACAATGGAGTATTACTCAGCCATTAAAAAGAATACATTTGAATCAGTTCTGATGAGATGGATGAAACTGGAGCCGATTATACAGAGTGAAGTGAGCCAGAAAGAAAAACACCAATACAGTATACTAACACATATATATGGAATTTAGAAGATGGTAATGATGACCCTGTATGCAGGACAGCAAAAAAGACATAGATGTGTATAGCGGACTTTTGGACTCAGAGGGAGAGGGAGAGGGTGTGATGATTTGGGAGAATGGCATTGAAACATGTATAATATCATGTAAGAATCGAAATGCCAGTCTGTGTCTGATGCCGGATATGACACGCTTGGGGATGACGCACGGGGATGACCCAGAGAGATATTGTGGGGAGGGGGGTGGGAGAGGGGTTCATGTTTGGGAACGCATGTACACCTGTGGTGGATTCATGTCAATCTGTGCCAAAACCAATACAGAATTGTAAAGTAAAAATTAAAAATAAATAAATTAATTAATTAAAAAAATAAAAAAAATAAAAATAATGCATCTAGTGTGGGAAAATATATATTATAGCTTTCTCTCTCTTTGGCTCCCTCTCCCTCCCTCCCTGTCTTCTTCTCTTCCTCCTTCCTTCCTATTGTCTCTTTCTCTTTCAAACAGAATTTCAATTGAAAGTAGAAGACAAGTTAATTTGATTCAAAATTAAATGGATTTATTTCTTCCTATTTGGATTTCTTTCTTGGTAATGATGGATGCCAGAGTTATCGCCACATGTAATAGTAGTTTAGGTGATGGCCAATAGTTTGAATAAATTAAGCCAAATCAATATTGTTTACTAATTTGCACTGTACTAACAGATTTCTCTTTGGATATTAGGGACAATATAGGAAGAGAGAGGGGAGGAAGAAAGAGATTCCATAGTCATACATTACAACTAAAATAATGAAAGAACTCAACCCAGAAAAAAGATAATACAATTTACATTTCCACCAAAAGTATCCAGAGTTTCCAATTTCTTCATATTGTCACTGACATTTACCATATTTTTGTTTTATCTTTTTTTAAAATGTTTTTGATCATAGCCATCCTAATGGGTATGATTTTGCTTTGCATTTTTCCCTAATGATTATTGACGGCTCTCTAGGTGGTGCTAGTGGTAAAGAACCCATCTGCCAAAGCAGGAGACATAAGAGAAAACAGGTTCAGACTTTGGGTTGGGAACATCCCATGGAGCAAGGCTTCACAATCCTCTCCAATATTCTTGCCTGGAGGATCCCATGGATGGAGGAGCCTGGTGGGCTATGGTCCATGGGGTCCCAAAGAGTCGGACATGACTGAAGTGACTTAGCATGCATGTACCGATGATGATTATTGATGTTGGTTATCTTTCCATATACCTCTTGGCCACTTGTATTCTTTTGAGAAATGTCTATTCAAGTTTTTTGTCCTTTTGCTACTGAGTTGTAGGAATTTCTTATATAATTGGAAAGTTAACTCCTCATCAGATACATGATAGAAGCTAAGGTACTGAAAAGCTAGTTCTCTGACAGTGACAACAGGAGATTTATGGAAAATTAGCATTTGGCTTACCATTATTTCAATGGGAACAAAGTATAAGAGAAAGTATAATTTATCTAGTAAAGTGTTTTAAAAAAGTCTGGATGTCCCCAGTATATCTTCCATCACTAATCACCTCCAATGTGGATGTTATAGATATTTTCTATTTCTCTCTTTTCACATGCAATAAACATCAAGTATTCTTTTACAAAGGTGAGGTGGGGCCCATTTGAATACACTTCTTCATCTTTGTTTCCAGGTTTGCATCATTTCTCTACTTGACCAGCATTATCTACTACACTAGTATCTTACTTTGTCCTGCGAAGTGTCTTTTCTGACTTCTCTCCCTCTTCCTCAGAAATACCAAATTTTCCTTACTAAAAATACAGTTCTATCAGGTCATGCTTATGCTTGAGCACCTTCACTTAATTCATGTTTTTAAATACAAAACATACACCCTCTACTATGAGATAAAGCTCTTTCATAAAATGTCCTAATCTCCATTTTCTGTGTGTTGTAAGTTAAATTAACACCTGTTAAATTGAACTCAGGGTATTGAATGATGAACCCAGGTTTTACAAAAGACCACAGGGGAGTTGAAGTGGAGTAATTTATTACTCTTGGGTCCTGGATGAAATGCAAGGCATACCTACAGAGGCTAGAAGATGAGGTCAAGGAAGGGTGCAGTCACAGAGAGAAAGAGAGGCACAGGATTTGGGACTCGTGTCTTTATTGGGCTCTGTCAGTGGAATTCTTAGGGATTCTCAGGTTAAAGCCAGATTGGTCAATTAAAACCAAAAATAAAAGGGTTTTGGTAAGCTCTGCAGTGTCTTATCAGAGAAGGCAATGGCACCCCACTCCAGTACTCTTGCCTGGAAAATCTCATGGATGGAGGAACCTGGTAGGTTGCAGTCCATGGGGTCGCTAAGAGTCGGACACGACTGAGCGACTTCACTTTCACTTTTCACTTTCATGCATTGGAGAAGGAAATGGCACCCGACTCCAGTGTTCTTGCCTGGAGAATCCCAGGGGCGAGGGAGCCTGGTGGCCTGCCGTCTGTGGGGTCGCACAGAGTCGGACACAACTGAAGCAACTTACCAGCAGAAGCAGCAAGCAGTGTCTTATATAATGGATGTGAATGGGGGAAGGCGTAGGTCCTGGGAAGCAAGGGAAACTGTTTATCACAAGGGCCACTGATGAAGTCATGTCAGGAACTTACATTTCCTTGCCATTTTGAGGGCTATCATGTAGAACATGCTCTTGCAGTTTAGAGTTTAAGGTACCTCTGCAGGCTGTTTGGGCAAAAAAATGGGGGTCAAGGAGGTAGCAATACCATGGATTACCTTAGCTAAATTCTTATGACATTTACCAATATTATTTGTACTGCAGTATGGTTAATGTGTATGCTGGGCATTCATATCTTTCTTTGTACCTTTTCCTCTCCATTTCATGTTCTTGACAGTTAGAATATTTGGATTTAAAGAAAATGAGCTATCTTCCCTTTTGTCAGACATTCCCTTACTCTCCGAGGGGGGGGGGGGGGGGGGGGGGAAAGTTTTTTTAAAAAAAAACCAAATTT
>NW_024070185.1:32447554-32492859 GCF_014754425.2 Oryx dammah
AAAAGCTGTTTTTCTAGAAATCTCAAACATATTGTTAAAATCTCTTGTTATAATACTCAGCCTATCAGGTTTTATTGTCAATATTCATTTATTCATCTGTGTTCTTCATTTAACTGTATTTATTGAATATGAAAAAATAGTTTTGCTCTCATTTGTTTCCAAACTTAATGTAATTCTTTGAATACTCTAGCTGTTTAGTCAATAGCTCTTAAATATTCAAATTTCTTTAACTAGGAATTTAATCCTACAAAAATATTTATTTTTACTAACAACTTATTGATGTCAGTTTTTCAAAATTTAAATGGAAACAGACTATGCCTTATTTTTTCTTAGCATTTCATCCTTCCTGTCTTTTTTTAGTATTAAAATGTTTTACAAGTCATTTTTTACTTTGGGCTTTATCCAGTGTATTTTATATTTTTTTATTAAATATTTTAGATATCTGCTTTTGATGTAAAGCCCAATGGTTTTAGTTTTGATAATAAATATTATTTGATAAAAAGGAAAAACAAACACTTTGACATTATAATACCTTTCACATGTGATATTTAAGAAATCAGAGAAAACAAGTGTAGGCATCTTTCAGTCCACTTAATAATTCCATTTCTAAATTTGTAGCCACATACCAGTTGTTAC
This sequence comes from Oryx dammah, assembly GCF_014754425.2. NCBI lineage: Eukaryota > Metazoa > Chordata > Mammalia > Artiodactyla > Bovidae > Oryx > Oryx dammah. The sequence goes on from NW_024070185.1 coordinate 32,448,191, forward strand.
TAAAGAGAAGGCAGATTAACTTCTTTCTACAAGTTGACTTTGAATAATTTGGAGTTAAATTTGAACTGAATTTGGAAAAGTGCCAATGAAATGGGATGACCATCTGTACCATATGGTCTTGGAGAGGTTCTTAATGCACAAGTACTAAGAAAGAAGTTCAGAAAGTTTTTTCTTTTACTGAAAAAAATTGTATCAGCCACTACTGCAAAACATTAGCTGTGAAGAGTGTGAATGTCTTAAGTAATAGAATGAAAACAAAGCCCAAAGATATGTTTGAAAAACATAATATCTCAGGAAAAATGAATGATTATCTATTTATGACAAATAAGAGAAAAAAACAAATAGTCATAATAACAAGAAGGTGCCAAGCTATGATAAGCAAAATAAACCACACATATTTCTAGATAGGGACCATAGAAATGAATTAATGTAAAAATTGGTAGGATAGCTGCTATTAAAAAAAAGGAAAACAGAGGTAAAAATATTTTATTCAAAGCTTGTCCCAAGTGTAATTTTGTGAAAGGCTAGCAATCTTTTTTATTCAAGTATTGCATAGATAGCAAATTTTCACATTATGCTGAGAACAAAGGACACTGTTATTTGTGCCCAAGACAGTGCTTATTTAACTTTATTGTGGTAGCAATTAGAATGTAAAAACTCATAAAAGTTTACCTTATTTTTTTGGTCTTTGGTGATTTTAGGTTTGTTTCTTAGTTGCTTTTACGCAGTTTGGTGACTGTATAGATATCACATGACAAGTCCTTCATGTTTTTTGCCTTTTGTTTTTGGCAGGGATTTATTTACAGAATAGATGTTATTGATGATAACTTCCTCTCCTCTATAGAGCAGCATAAACAAATGGCTTAAGTATTACACAGATAAAAGAAAATAGAAGCTATTGGCAGTAGCCCAATCATTTTAGAGGTATTGTGTCAGAAACTGCTCTACTACAAGCAAATCACACCAATATAAAGACTAAATTCAAATATATTGAACGATGTAAACTTACTCATATAGGTTTCTTTTACTCACATCCCCCTGTCCCCAGCCCCCATACACCTTCCTAAATATCTAGGGCTTTTCATTGATGAAAGTCTTTTTCCATCATCAGAATGAAAAGATAGGTCAAATGTAAAACCAAAAATAATAATCTGAAATGCATGTAATTGATATTTGAATCTTAAGCCTGTTCTAAATTTGAGTCTGTGGAAAAGTAAGATGTAGCTAGGTGTTCTGATAAGAGGAAAATTAATGTTTTATATTTCATTTATTCACTAAAAATGCTCTTCTTTTGGATTGCCACAAACTTATAAATATATTTTACATGTAGAGGTCTAGACACTCAGGCAGCTTCTTTGAAGTGGAACCAATTACATGCTCCTGTAAGTCATGTAAATGTAAGAAACATAATATACATTGTTTTAAAAGAGTGGAAGTTATCACAAATAGCTGTATGAACCTTTTCAAAGATAGTCTGTCTCAAAACTCTTTCCATGCAGTTACTTTTGTGTAAATTAGTGGAGGAGTAAGGTGTTGGAGAAGACTCTTGAGAATCCCTTGTACTACAAGGAGATCCAACCAATCCATTCTAAAGGAGATCATTCCTGGGTGTTCTTTGGAAGGACTGATGCTAAAGCTGAAACTCCAATAATTTGGCCACCTCATGCAAAGAGTTGACTCATTGGAAAAGACTCTGATTCTGGGAGGGTTTGGGTGCAGGAGGAGAAGGGGACGACAGAGGATGAAATGGCTGAATGGCATCACCGACTCAATGGACATGAGTTTGAGTGAACTCCGGGAGTTGGTGATGGATAGGAAAGCCTGGCATGCTGTGATTCATGGGGTCACAAAGAGTTGGACACGATTGAGCAACTGAACTGAACTGAAGGAGCTTCCTGGGAGAATAAAGATTGACCAGTTCCCTTCAGGCATTCAGTATTTCTAGAACTTTCAAATGGATGGAAATGATGGCTACTGAAGAATCTGGGCAGTAAAAGATAGCAGGGGGCTTTAAAATTGATAGATATTTAGGCACCAGCTATATTTAAATATTATGTAGATAGATTAGTTTATAAAAAGAAATGAGTTTAAATGAATTACTGAAGTTTGCTCTTTTATTTATTCATTTTTTGTTATGGGTCAAATTATGGGAACTGACTCTTAACTATGTTATTCATTAAAAGCATGTTATCCAAACTAGGCTTAAGGTAATCAAGAAATTTGCTGACATGCCCAGTATGCATAAAAAAAAAATAAAAGATATTAAACACAAGCACATACTCAAGCACTAATAGAATAGCCATTTAATTAAATCTGGCATAATTCCAAATAATCAATGTCACTATATAAGGCTATATAAAAGTCAGAAAATAAAATGACCTTTGAAAACAATTAATCCAAAGAGTTATATGTATAATTCAAATGATGTATCTCTTGCTATCATTTGTTCTATATCTGTTTTTTAAAATATTTTTTTAATCTTAAAATACCTATTTTATGTAGGAATTAAATTATTCAATAATAAATTTATGAAAATGCCTGCAATCACTATGACATATTTCTATTTAGCTTAATTAAGTCCCACTCATTTTTCATTCTCTGTAAAATGATGAAGAAATAAATAATGCAGTGTATTCTGGCTTCCAAGATATCCACTGAAAATTTTACTTAACTGATCTTTATCTTAAAAACTTGAAGAGATTCTCAAATAAATTAATTAAAAAAAATACTACTTGTAAGAATAATCATTTCATATGATCCTACTATATTGGAAAATTTGCATTAATATAGATTTTGAAATATTTATTTGTTCTGAACGTTATCATCTTTGCAATTTTTTAGTGCTAAACATGTACTAACAGACTATGGGGAAGAGAGTCCACAACTGGTAAATGTTTTAGTTGCATTTACATTAAAAATCAGTTTGATTAAGTATATAATAATATGTTTCTAAAATGTTTCATAGCTTTTAAAATTATTGGTGAATTGTTAGAAATAAAAGAAAGACTGAAATTGACTTTTCTGTATAATCTCCCTTCCATCAAAATTTTCCATTAAACATAAACATTTTTTTCTTTAGTTACTGTTATTTCTCTCAAAATGATACTTAAGCTAGAAATGTCTAATTAAATATGTACTGAAAAATTTTCCCAGGGAAAACTTTATAATATAAAAAGGTACATTGAAATATCAATAACCTCAGATATGCAGATGACACCACCCTTATGGCAGAAAGTGAAGAGGAACTAAAAAGCCTCTTGATGAAAGTGAAAGTGCAGAGTGAAAAAATTGGCTTAAAGCTCAACATTCAGAAAACAAAGATCATGGCATCCAGTCCCATCACTCCATGGGAAATACATGGAGAAACAGTGGAAACAGTGTCAGACTTTATTTTTTTTGGCTTCAAAATCACTGCAGATGGTGACTGCAGCCATGAAATTAAAAGACACTTACTCCTAGGAAGAAAAGTTATGACCAACCTAGATAGCATATTCAAAAGCAGAGACATTACTTTGCCAACTAAGGTCCATCTAGTCAAGGCTATGGTTTTTCCTGTGGTCATGTATGGATGTGAGAGTTGAACTGTGAAGAAAGCTGAGCACCGAAGAATTGATGCTTTTGAAGTGTGGTGTTGGAGAAGACTCTTGAGAGTCCCTTGGACTGCAAGGAGATCCAACCAGTCCATTCTGAAGGAGATCAGGCCTAGGATTTCTTTGGAAGGAATGATGCTAAAGCTGAAACTCCAGTACTTTGGCCACCTCATGAGAAGAGTTGACTCATTGGAAAAGCCTTTGATGCTGGGAGGGATTGGGTCCAGGAGAAGAAGGGGACGACTGAGGATGAGATGGCTGGATGGCATCACTGACTCAATGGACGCGAGTCTGAGTGAAATCCGGGAGTTGGTGATGGACAGGGAGGCCTGGCGTGCTGTAACTCATGGGGTCACAAAGAGTCGGACACGACTGAGCGACTGAACTGAACTGAACTGAAGAATTTAAAAAAAAAAAAAAAAAAAACACGAAAAAGATGTAGGACTGGAAAGCAAAAGTAGGAAGTCAGGAGATACAAGGAGTAATGGAAAAGTTTGCTCTTGGAGTAAAAAAATTAAGTAGGACAAAGGCTAACAGTTTTGTCAAGAAAACGCACTGGTCATAACAAACACTCTCTTCCAACAACAGATACGATGACTTTGCTTATGTACATCACCAGACGGTCAATAACAAAATCAGATTGATTATACTCTTTGAGCCAAAGTTGGAAAATCTCTATACAGTCAGCAAAATCAAGACCTGAAGCTGACTTTGGCTCTGACTATGAGCTCCTTATTGTAAAAGTCAGGCTCAAATTGAAGAGAGTAGGGAAAACTGCTAGGCTATTCAGGTATGACTTGAATCAAAGCCCTTATAATTATACAGTATAGATTTAAAGGATTAGATCTGGTAAACAGAATGCCTCAAGAATTGTGGACAGAGGTTCATAACAATACACAAGAGATGGTAACTAAAACCATCCACAAGGGGGGAAAAAATGCAAGAAGTCAAAGTGGTTGTCTGAGGAGACCTTAACAAACAGCTGGGAAAAGAAGAGAAACAGAAGGAAAAGATATGCCCAACTGAATGCAGAGTTCCAGAGAATAGAATGGAGGGAAGAAAGCCTTCTTAAGTGAACAATGCAAAGAAATAGAAGAAATCAATAAAATAGGAAAAACTAGAGATCTCTTCAAGAAAATTGGAGATACCAAGGAAACATCTGATGCAAAGATGGGCACATTAAAGGACAGAAGCAGAAGAGATTAAGAAGAGGTTCCAAGAATACACAGAATAACTGTGTATTAAGATGTGGCAAAAATAACTGTAAAATTATAAAGATCATAAACAAAAAAGATTGTAGTGACCCAGGTAACCACTATTGTGTGGTCATTCACCTAGAGCCAGACATCCTAGAGTGTGTAGTCAGTTGGCCTTAGGAAGCATTGCTATGAACAAAGTTAGTGGAGGAGATGGAATTCCAGCTGAGCTATTTCAAATTCTAAAAGATGATGCTGTTAAACTATTGCACTCAATATGCTGGCATATTTGGAAAACTCAGCAGTGGCCACAGGACTCAAAAATATCCATTTCTATTCAAATCCAAGAGAAAGGCAATATCAAAGAATGCTCAAACTACCATTCAGTTGTACTCATTTCACATGCTAGCAAGAATATGCTCAAAATCCTTCAAGCTAGGCTTCAGCACATGAACCCAGAACTCCCATATCTCCAAGCTGGATTTAGAAAAGGCAGACGAACTAGAGATTAAGTTGCCAACATCTGCTGGATCATAGAAAAAGTAAGGGAATTAATAAAAAAAGAAAGAAAAACACACACACATCTGCTTCATTGACTATGCTAAAGCATTTTACTGTGTGGTTCACAAGAAACTGTGGAAAATTCTTAAAGAGGTGGGAATACCAGATCACTTTATCTGCCTCCTGAGAAACCTGTATGCAGGACAAGAAGCAACAGATAGATCCAGATGTGGAACAATGGACTGGTTCAAAATTGGGAAAGGAGTACATCAAGGTTGTATATTGTCACCATGCTTATTTAACTTGTAAGCAGAGTACATTCTGCAAAATGCCAGGCTGGATGACTCACAAACTGGAATCAAGATTGCTGGGAGAATTATCAACAACCTCAGATATGTAGATGATACCACTCTAATGGCAGAAAGCAAAGAGGAACTAAAAAGCCTCTTGATTAGAGTGAAAAGGAGAGTGAAAAAGTTGGCTTAAAATCAACATTCAAAAAACTAAGATCATGGAATCCAGTCCCATCACTTCATGGCAAACAGATGGGGGGAAAATGGAAACAGTGACAGATTTTATTTTTGGGGGGGCTTCAAAATCACTGTAAATGTTGACTGAAGCCACAAAATTAAAGACGCTTGCTCCTTTTAAGAAAAGCTATTATAAACCTAGATAGAGTATTCAAAAAGAGACATCACTTTCCTGACAAAGGTCCATATAGTCAAAGCTATAGTTTCTCCAGTAGTCATGTACAGATGTGAGAGTTGGACCATAAAGAAGGCTGAGCACCAAAGAACTGATGCTTTAGAACTCTGGCACTGGAGAAGGCTCTTAAAATTCCCCTGGACAGCAAGGAGATCACACCAGTAAATCCTAAAGGAAATCAACCCTGAATATTCATTGGAAGGACTAATGCTGAAGCTGGAGCTACAATACCTTGGCCACCTAAAGCAGCCAGCTGACTCATTGGAAAAGAATGATTATGGTAAAGATTGAGGAGAGGAGGAGAAGGGGCTGACAGAGGATGAGATGCTTTGATGGTATCATCAACTCAGTGGATATGAGTTTGAGCAAACTCTGGGAGACAGTGAAAGACTGGGAAGCCTCGTGTACTGCACTTCATGTGTTCACAAAGAATTGGACATGATTTAGTGACGGAACAACAACAAAGTTTTATCCTCTTGAGATTATGTTTCTTTAGACATACATGTATAATTTTATTTGTTTTACTCACTGCTTGCATCTCCAAAACAGTTACAAAGTTCATTATATCCCATGGAAAATCCTTGGTATCATTGGTTTTCAGTTCAGTTCAGTTCAGTCACTCAGTCATGTCCGACTCTTTGTGATCCCATGAATTGCAGGACCCGAGGCCTCTCTGTCCATCACCAACTCCCGGAGTTTACCCAAACTCATGTCCATTGAGTCGGTGATGCCATCCCGCCATCTCATCCTGGGTTGTCCCCTTCTCCTCTTGACCCCAATCCCTCCCAGCATCAGAGTCTTTTCCAATGAATCAATGCTTTGCATGAGGTGGCCAAAGTACTGGAGTTTCAGCTTTAGCATTATTCCTTCCAAAGAAATCCCAGGGCTGATCTCCTTCAGAATGGACTGGTTGGATCTCCTTGCAGTCCAAGGGACTCTCAAGAGTCTTCTCCAACACCACAGTTCAAAAGCATCAATTCTTTGGTGCTCAGCTTTCTTTATACTCCACTCTCACACCCATACATGACCACAGGAAAAACCATAGCCTTGACTAGACGGACCTTTGTTGGCAAAGTAATATCTCTGCTTTTCAATATGCTGTCTAGGTCGGTCATAACTTTCCTTCCAAGGAGTAAGCATCTTTTAATTTTATGGCTGCAGTCACCATCTGCTGTGATTTTGGAGCCCTCAAAAAATAAAGTCTGACACTGTTTCCACTGTTTCCCCATCTATTTCACATGAAGTGATGGGACCAGATGCATTATCTTTGTTTTCTGAATGTTGAGCTTTAAGCCAACTTTTCCACTCTCCTCTTTCACTTTCATCAAGAGGCTTTTTAGCTCCTCTTCAATTTCTGACATAAGGGTGTTGTCATCTGCATATCTGAGGTTATTGATATTTCTCCTGGCGATCTTGATTCCAGCTTGTGGATTCACGTCAGTGTATGGCAAAACCAATACAATATTGTAAAGTAGAATAAAATAAATAAAACTGAAAAAAATAAAAACAAAAGTAAAGAAAACAATGTCCATTCACTTTTCTCTTGAAGTGTCTTTTATGTGATTTCAACTATTTCATTTACTTTTTGAGAATAGAATTATATGCATCATCATAATTTTCCATCTCCCTATTTTAATCCATCATTTGGAACTCTTAGTCATGTTAGTATTTCACAATGTACTTGTTTATCTCCACTATATAAAATCAGACTTATTTTCTTATTATAATTGCAATTGTTTAAAATTAGTGATAGTTTTAAATGCAAGCAGCAGTTCTGACTTGTAGCTTATTCCACAAGTCAGCTGTGAACTAAAGTTTTTTATAACTGTTAGATGTCTGGTGAGATAGGTAGGCTTAATTAATGCCAAATGATGCTCACACCAGGAAAGAGATTTCTTGCAGTGAGGGAGGAAGCAGCACATTTAACTTGTTATTACTAAAGGAAATGTGATACTGGGGCTGGATGTTGAAGGCACAAAGGCCTATCTAACAATCTGTCAAATTAGACTCATTTACATTCGATAGGTAATAAAGCTATATTTAAATAAATATCAATACAAGCTATATTTATTTTGAATTGATTTATCTTAATTTTGGTTTCCAGCAGTTTGTTGAAAGTTAAATTCAATGTGGAGAGTTAAGGGGGAAATGGCATTCAGTCAAATTTTACCATTACTATAGATTATTCTGATTCCTGACTACCAGCTTAAATAGTGATCTTTCTATTTAACCATTAATTCATATTCCTGGTTGAACATATATAATAAACACAGTGTACACATATTTGTATGTGTGTGTATAATCCTCATACATGTGATTTTTAAATTTCTCTACACATATTATTTTCTAACATATCTGCCTAATTTGAAATGATGTTTACAGAAGTCTGTTAGACTGAAATTTTTATCAAGGTTTAATTCTAATTTTAAACTTAAAAAATGTATTTAACTGATTTGTCATGTGGTGCATACAATTGTATAACTATTGTGTTTTCTCAATAAGTTTTGAATTTTATCATTACCCAATGTCCTTTTATATTGCCCAATGATTTGCATTTTTAAGTACATATTTTCTTTTAATTTTAATGTGTGTGACTATTGTTATGTAAAATTCCTTAGAATAAAACTTTTAGAGAGAAGTTGAGGAGATACTGTTGTATACATCTTTTAGCATGTTTTATAGTTGTTGCTTTGAAATTTTTGTCTGATAAATCCAGAATCAATGTCATTTCAGATGGTATTTGCTTTTGAGAATTAATCTCACTTTTCTTATTTTCCATATGTACACTTATTCTGGATTGTATCTTGGACATTGTAAGTATTCTATTGTAGAGTTTCTGTACTGTTATGTGACTGAAGAGTTTGAGCTTATTAATGCTATTGTTATGACAAACACCTGACTTTGTTGCCTTCAGACTGCAGTTCACTGAGGTTTACTTCTGGTTTTTGGGAGTAAATTATTTTTAAAACCTAGGAATCCTTAGGTGGAAAGGAGCTAAGCGGTCTCTATTTCTCTGAACTAGGCATGCAGAGGAAGGCTTCCTGTGGAACGTCTGTTGATGGTTTCCTGTTAGCACATATAAAGAAAAGTTCCTTGCTATTCAGGATCCCTACACTCTCTGAGGTAGGGAAGACTGAGTATACATGGATAGCCTCTTTTTGCTTTTAGAAATTAGTGTGTATCTCAACTCTGTGAATTAAAAAAAGCTAATTTCTGCAATGATCCCTATAACCACAGATCTCTGAAAGCCAAACTCTGCTACATTATTCAAATCTATACTCTAATACACTTCCCTTGATATTTTAACAGGTAATGAGGGAGAAAGTCATGTCTTGTCTACCAGTTTTATCTGCCAGAATCCTGAGTGCCCCAGTTCATTATACAATGCTTCTGTGTAGACCCCAGAAATTTTTTGACTTACAAATAACTTGAGGCTGGGCATGTTAAAGATTGAATCATATTCAGATCAGCACGATTTTGCCTATATTCTTTACACTGAGACTGAATCAAATACATATTAGTATATTGTTAAGTGAGTGTCTGTGATTCTATGATTTTGATGTTTTTATTGTTCTTGCATACCTTGGTTAAATGCCCTGCTTCTTTAGTTGACCAAATTCTGCTTACACAGACCAGACTGTACCCTAGTTTTTGTGCCAACACACCAAAACTTATCCCACTGTCTGATAATTATGTTCCTTAATAAATATAAATACAAAATTTCATTTACTTAAAATATAAAAGAATCTACCCTTCTGGTCTATTATATATAGAGAAAAACTATAAATATTTTATAATGTAGCTGAGATGCAGATGTGGCAACACTTTTTAAGTGTACAAATTTGTAACAGTTATCAATTAAAAAAATAATATTCATTATTCAAGGGATGTGCCTATAGCTTTGGATGTCTTCCAACAAATCATTACTCAAAAATATAGTCCACTGATCAAAGCCATTCTATGAACTATTAGCTAGTCTGTCACATGGTAAGTGGAGACATCAAGAGTGTTTTTAATACATTTCCATAGAAATTTGTTGAAGAACTTATCTGAGGAATGTAAAAACAATTGAAATGATCTTGTATTTTTATGTCTTTTTTTCTCTATTGTATAGTAGTTTCATTTTTATTATACTTTATGGTGTTATCTGTTTGCAATTTATTGGAAATTGAATAAATAAATATATATATATATAATATTATAATATATAATATATGGAGAAGGCAATGGCACTCCACTCCAGTACTCTTGCCTGGAGAATCCCATGGACGGAGGAGCCTGGTAGGCTGCAGTACATGGGGTCGCTAAGAGTTGGGCACGACTGAGTGACTTCACTTTCACTTTTCATTTTCATGCATTGGAGGAGGAAATGGCAACCCACTCCAGTGTTCCTGCCTGGAAAATCCCAGGGACTGGGGAGCCTGGTGGGCTGCCGTCTATGGGGTCACACAGAGTTGGGCACGACTGAAGAGACTTAGCATATAATATATAATATAATCTTATGCTATATACATACTAATAAGTATCTTTACCACTGCCATAGCAACTAAGGGTATGGCTAGAAGTAAAAGTATATTGATACAAGCATGCCTGTACCTGTTGATGAATAATTAAGAAGTTCACTCAAGAAAAGGATTTGAGACTGCACAGTTTAGGAGGATCATTGCAGTGTCAAAGTGAAGGATGCCTAAAGACAAGAAAACATACTGTAAAATTTAGTGTATGATGCAGAAACTGAGAACCAGGTTCAGGAAGATAGTGGGGTAGGAAAAATAAAAAAAAAAAAGACTTGAAGAATCTTGATAAAAATAATAGTAGGCCTGGATTCATTTTCTCATTTACTGCTAAGCAAAACCAATGAGAACTAAGATCGCACCTGGTCCCATCACTTCATGGGAAATAGATGGGGAAAGAGTGGAAACAGTGTTAGACTTTTTATTTTGGGGGGCTCCAAAATCACTGCAGATGGTGATTGCAGCCATGAAATTAAAAGACACTTACTCCTTAGAAAGAAAGTTATGACCAACCTAGGTAGCATATCACTTTGCCAACAAAGGTCCGTCTAGTCAAGGCTATGGTTTTTCCAGTGGTCATGTATGGATGTGAAAGTTGGACTGTGAAGAAAGCTGAGGACAACAGAGAATGAGATGGCTGAATGGCATCACCGACTCGATAGACGTGAGTTTGAGTGAACTCCGGGAGTTGGTGATGGACAGGGAGGTCTGGCATGCTGCGATTCATGGGGTTGCAAAGAGTCGAACATGACTGAGCGACTGAACTGAACTGAACTGAACTGACATGAATATACCATGGATGTACATGTGTTCACCATCCTGAACCTCCCTCCCACCTCCCTCGCCATCCCATCCCTCTGGGTCATCCCAGTGCACCAGCCCCAAGCACCCTGTCTCATGCATCAAACCTGGATTGGCAATTCATTTCACATATGATAATATACATGTTTCAATGCCATTCTTCCAAATCATCCCACCCTCTCCCTCTCCCACAGAGTCTAAAAGACTGTTGTATACATCTGTGTCTCTTTTGCTGTTTCTCATACAGGGTTATCATTACCATCTTTCTAAATTCCATATATATGCATTAGAATACGGTTAGGGTTAGTATACTGTATTGGCGTTTTTCTTTCTGGCTTACTCCATTCTGTATAATAGGTTCCAGTTTCATCCACCTCATTAGAACTGATTCAAATGTATTCTTTTTAATGGCTGAGTAATACTCCATTGTGTATATGTACCACAGCTTTCTTATCCATTTCATCTGCTGATGGACATCTAGGTTGTTTCCATGTCCTGGCTATTATAAACAGTGCTGTGATGAACATTGGGGTACACATGTCTCTTTCAGTTCTGGTTTCCTCAGTGTGTATGTCCAGCAGTGGGACTGCTGGGGCATATGGCAGTTCTATTTCCAGTTTTTTAAAGAATCTCCACACTGTTCTCCATAGTGGCTGTACTAGTTTGCATTTCCACCAACAGTGTAAGAGGGTTCCCTTTTCTCCACACCCTCTCCAGCATTTATTGCTTGTAGACTTTTGGATTGCAGCCATTCTGACTGGCGTGAAATAGTATCTCATTGTGGTTTTGATTTGCATTTCTCTGATAATGAGTGATGTTGAGCATCTTTTCATGTGTTTCTTAGCCATCTGTATGTCTTCTTTGGAGAAATGTCTGTTTAGTTCTTTGCCCACTTTTTGATTGGGTCATTTGTTTTTCTGGAATTGAGTTGCAGGAGTTGCTTGTATATATTTGAGATTAGTTCTTTGTCAGTTGCTTCGTTTGCTAGTATTTTCTTCCATTCTGAAGGCTGTCTTTTCACCTTGTTTATAGTTTCCTTTGTTGTGCAGAAGCTTTTAATTTTAATTAGATCCCATTTGTTTATTTTTACTTTTATTTCCAATATTCTGGGAGGAGGGTCATAGAGGATCCTGCTGTGGTTTATGTCAGAGAGTGTTTTGCCTATGTTTTCCTCTAGGAGTTTTATAGTTTCTGGTCTTACATTTAGATCTTTAACCCATTTTGAGTTTATTTTTGTGTATGGTGTTAGAAAATGTTCTAGTTTCATTCTTTTACATGTGATTGACCAGTTTTCCCAGCACCACTTGTTAAAGAGATTGTCCTTTCTCCATTGTGTATCTTGCCTCCTTTGCCAAAGGTGTCCATGGGTGCATGGAGTTATATTTAGGCTTTCTGTTTTGTTCCATTGATCTATACTTCTGTCTTTGTTTTGGTACCATACTGTCTTGATGACTGTGACTTTGTAGTAGAGACAGAAGTCAGACAGATTGATTCCTCCAGTTCCATTCTTCTTTCTCAAGATTGCTTTGGCTATTCGAGGTTTTTTTTGTATTAGCATAGAAACTGTGAAATTATTTGTTCTAGTTCTCTGAAAAATACCATTGGTAGCTTGATAGGGATTGCATTGAATCTACAAATTGCTTTGGGTAGTATACTCATTTTCACTTTATTGATTCTCCCAATCCATGAACATGGTATATTTCTCCATCTATTTGTGTCCTCTTTGATTTCTTTCACTGGTATTTTATAGTTTTCTATATATAGGTCTTTTGTTTCTTTAGGTAGATATATTCCAAAGTATTTTATTCTTTTCATTGCAATGGTGAATGGAATTGTTTCCTCAATTTCTGTTTCTGTTTTCTCATTGTTGGTTTATAGGAATGCAAGAGATTTCTCTGTTTTGATTTTATATCCTGCAACTTTATTCTATTCATTGATTGGCTTTAGTAATTTTCTGGTGGAGTCTTTAGGGTTTTCTATGTAAATGATCATGTCATATGCTAACAGTGAGAGCTTTACTTCTTTTCCAATCTGGATTCTTTTATTTCTTTTCCTGCTCTGATTGCTGTGGCCAAAACTTCCAAAACTATGTTGAATAGTAGTGGTGAGAATGGGTACCCTTGTCTTGTTCCTGACTTTAGGGAACATGCCAGATTTTGATATCTATGAGTTTTGAATTTCATTATGGCATGTGGTTATTCACTTACTTTCCTAGCAAGCAGCTACCATATCTGATTTTGTGTAAAGTACTAGGAATAGAAAAAAATAGCAAAAATAATTTTTTTTTTTTCAGATTGCAAAGAGCCCACAGTTCTGGTGAACCAGTTGTTTTAAAGATAGCTGCTATTACAATCACCTGAAAGTGGATGGGAGGTTTTCTATAAAAGTACAGATTCTCAGGTTTCATGAAGTTAAAGACTTTGAATGCTGTTATCTAAAATGTCCAAGGTAATTCTAAGGGAAAATAAGATTTGAGAAACATATTCATGCATCCCATAAAAAGGTATATAATTCACAAGAAAGTTATATCTCAAATATAAAGTAAATTTTAGGATATTTTCTAGTCAAACATTAAACAAAATACTCAGAAATTTCTAAAATATCTAATTTTTATCTAATTGTTAACATGATAAATATGCAATAAACTTTAATACTACAGAATACATCACATATATTTGACAGTAAAAATACAAAACAAAACTAAAATCTTGTAATTTTGCATGGGGAGATGTGTTAAAATGTTTTAAAATCTATTATTTGGAAAGATTACCATGTCTATGTATTCTAGAATTTAAAAATAAATATTCTAGGTAAAAATATTAAAGTACCAACTTAAATAGTTTTATTTTAATGTTAAATACATCCAAATTGATAGGAAGAAATGTGGCATGTAAAAGGGTAACCTTAATCAGTCCATATGTAATGGACTGTAATCTGTTTATGGTAATGTTAGGTAATTAGAATAGGAAAAAGGAGTCCAGAATGGCGGTGGCTAAAAAACAAGGAAAGGAAAAGCCTGTGATAATAGAACAAAGGAAGATCTGAGGACCAGAGTGAAGACCTTAGGTAGAACAAACAGCACTCCTGCTAACCCAATTTACATAGGACAGGCCTGGGGTAGGAGAAAAAAACATATAAAGAGAATCCAAAGGGTAGGGAGTCTCTCTCTCACTCTTCCTCTCTTACTCTGTCTCTCTCTCTCTTTTCTCTTTGCATCTTTTGGGCTGGCATGCCCTCATGCCTCTAGAATGTATTTTCCTTTATTTATAAATAAAATTGAGCTGTAACACTGATCTGTCCAAGAGCTGTGACACACCAAGGGCTTTAATGTCCATCATTTCAAATTTTTGTTGCAATGAGAGAGAACCAAGGAAATTATACACTCCACTGACAGTAATAAAATAACAAAAGAAGGGTTTAAAAAATGGAGGTAAATGCAAAATAATTGGTAACAATATGATATGCAAATTAAACATGGTAGATTAAAAACAAAAATAATAATGGTTGGTGTGTATGAAAATACAAAATCAAACTACAGCTTTTTAATGAGATAAGTACCAAAATGTTCAAACATTGAATGCCTAAAAGACAACTTATGGGTGGAAATCCGCATAAAATGTTAATCTGAATAAAGCTATGCTAATTTAATACAAAATAGATTTTTCTCATCAAGTAGAAATCAGTATGGGATTATGAAGAACTAAGTCACTCAAAAAGCATGAACAATTTTATACTTGTCTTCATGTAATAAGAGAGCCTTGGTAAATATATTTTTAAAAATTTATAGAAGTCCAAAGAAAAGGAGTACGCCAAGTCTGTATATTGTCACCCTACTTTTTTAACTTATATGCAGAGTACATCATGAGAAATGCTGGGCTGGAGGAAGCACAAGCTGGAATCAAGATTGCCGGGAGAAATATCAATAACCTCAGGTGTACAGATGATACCACCCTTATGGCAGAAAGTGAAGAAGAACTAAAGTGCCTCTTGATGAAAGTGAAAGAGGAGACTGAAAAAGTGGCTTAAAGCCCAATATTCAGAAAACTAAGATCATGGCATCCAGTCCCATCACTTCATGGCAAATAGATGGGGAAACAGGGGAAACAGTGGCTGACTTTATTTTTCTGGGCTCCAAAATCACTGCAGATGGTGATTGCAGCCATGAAATTAAAAGACGCTTACTCCTTGGAAGGAAAGTTATGACCAACCTAGACAGCATATTGAAAAGCAGAGACATTACTTTGTCAACAAAGGTCCATCTAGTCAAGGCTATGGTTTTTCCAGTGGTCATGTATGGATGTGAGTTGGACAATAAAGAAAGCTGAGTGTCGAAGAATTGATGCTTTTGAACTGTGGTGTTGGAGAAGACTCTTGAGAGTCCCTTGAACTGCAAGGAGATCCAACCAGTCCATCCTAAAGGAGATCAGTCCTGGGTGTTCTTTGGAAGGACTGATGTTGAAGCTGAAACTCCAGTACTTTGGCCACCTGTTGTGAAGAGCTGATTAATTGGAAAAGACCCTGATGCTGGGAAAGATTGAGGGCAGGAGGAGAAGGGGACAACAGAGGATGAGATGGTTGGATGGCATCACCAACTCACCGGACATGAGTTTGGTTGGCCTCCGGGAGTTGGTGATGGACAGGGAGGCCTGGTGTGCTGCAGTTCATGGGGTCACAAAGATTTGGACACAACTGAGGGACTGAACTTAACTGAAATGAACTGAGAAATATAAATATGAAAAAAATGGAAATTTAAAATAGATTGGCAATGCAAAGAGACTAAAATTGTTCCATATAAAAACATGACTTTCTAATGTAGTATTTTGAAGAATAGTATATACATAGAAGAGAAAGAGATTACATTTTAAGCACAGAGGTAACTTAGAAAAACAGAATGAAGGCAGGAAGATTTGAAAAACTACATTATAAGATATAACAAATTAACAAAGGCAAAATTTAACTTTAAAAGAATAATATCTAAAAATAACTTTGAGATTGATAAAGAATGGACCAATAAGCAATTATTATACATTCTAATATAAATGAAGTTAAATGTTTAAAAACTATAATTACTAACAGAATTATGAAAAAGTGTTTTCTGAGTAATCCTGTAAACATTCAAATAACATTTTGTCTTTTTAATCTTCTTTCAGTTTAAATTTCTGAAGTCAATGGATAATTATGTTCAATCCAAGAAGGAAAGATGTATTTAATACTAGATGGTATGGGGAGGGGGGTGGGAGGGGGTTCATGTTTGGGAACACATGTACACCCATGGTGGATTCATTTCAATGTATGGCAAAACCAATACAGAATTGTAAAGTAAAATAAAAAATAAATAAATAAAAAATAATAAAGTAATAAAATAAAATTTAATGACAAATGTAATAAGATGTTAATAACCCTCAAAGACATCTGAATGTGTATGTTGCATCAAACTTGGCCAAAGAAAAACTTTGGAACATGATATCTGTGGGATATTATATTATTGTCAATAAAAATCAGAAAATTGAAAAAAAAAAACTAAAATTCTATAAATAAATTTCATTACAACAACAAAAGGAAAAAAAAGCAATGTATATCTCAATAGCTGAAGAAAAAGATTGGAAAAAAATCAAAACACATGTATCAAAACATTTCATACAAATTTGGATTGAACAGAAAGCTTTGCTAACCCAGTAATTTGGTAAGTTTTTCCAGATTTGCTTTTGTTTCAACAACTTAGAGATCTATTAAGCAATTTATAGATATTATTTACATATTGACAGAATAAAACCACATTTTACATTAAATTTATCTGTGACTTTTATTGTGAAATAAAACATTCACTGAAAGTATATAAAACAAATATACAGCATAGTTAATGATTATACAATAAATTATCATAAAACAATCATCCAATAAATAAAGTTTCAGTCACAACAGAAGTGTCCATCTCCCCAACATTCCCCTTCTACATCCCCCTGATCATTTTAGAGTAAACACCATCCTGACATTTATAGTAGTAACTCTCTTGCTTTTCTTTACACTTTTAGTGTCATATATGTGCTCCTTACGCTGTAAATTGTGATATAGACAAATAAATTAAAAGCCTGGAAACTCAAGGATGAGACTTATGGACCTGAGACTCAGAAGGCAGAAAAAGATTGGTTAATGGAATTTTGAAGAAACTACAAACTGGACTTGATTACTGCCTCTGGAATTATTAGTGAACTGCTGGGGTCCAACTGAAGGGACAAAGTGAAGGATAGAGTCATTCCTTTCTCCTTCAGTTTCCAGGGAGTCACTGACATCTCTAGTGACACAACTAGTTGGAAGTTAGCAGGTTTACATAATACTACTCCAGACCATAAGGCATAACATAGAATAGGTTTAAGGAGAGAGAAAATATTCTAATAATCATCATTCCTCTTGTATAGTCTCCTTGCTTCATTCTTGAGCTCCTATAAATGACACTGAAGACAGCTGCCATAAAGAGATTATCAAAATGGAAGTCCACTTATATCACTGCCCTCTAGTGTCCCTCAAGATCTCTCAGGATAGAAGAGTATTTAAAATAAAAGACTCTGGAAACTAGTCAAGATGGCCAAGTAGAAGGATGTGGAACTCAGCTCTTCCTTCTCAAACACACAAAGCATTCAAAAACTAAGAGCAATATTGAAAAACTAAGATTCAACATTCAAAAAACTAAGATCATGGCATCTGGTCCCATCACTTCATGACAAATAGATGGGGAAACAATGTAAATAGCAATAGACTTTATTCTCTTGGGCTCCAAAATCATTGCAGATGGTGACTGCAGCCATGAAATTAAAAGACACTTGCTCCTTGGAAGAAAAGGACAAACCTAGACAGTGTATTAAAAAGCAGTGACATTACTTTGTTGACAAAGGTCTGTCTAGTCAAAGGTATGGTTTTTCCAGTAATTATGTGTGGATGTGAGTATTGGACCATAAAGAAGGCTGAGCACTAAAGAATTGATGCTTTTGAACTGTGGTGTTGGAGAAGACTCTTGAGAGTCCCTTGGACTGAAAGGAAATCAAATCATTCAACTCTAAAGGAAATAAATCCTGAATATTCATTGGAAGAACTGATGCTGAAATTGAAGCGCCAGTACTTTGGCCACCTAATGCAAAGAACTGACTCATTTGCAAAGACCCTGATTCTGGGAAAGATGAAGGCAGGAGGAGAAGGGGACAACAGAGAATAAGATGGTTGGATGGCATCACCGACTCAATGGACATGAGTTTGAGCAAGCTCAAGGAGATGGTGAAGGACAGGGAAGCCTGGCATGCTGCAGTCCATGGGGTTGCAAAGAGCTGGACAAGAGTGAGAAACTGAATAACAATAACAATAGAACAATTTTCATTGAAATTAACTGGGGAAAAAAAAAGAAAATTAACTGGAAACTGGCAGGAAAACTTCTATACAACCAAGGCTTTAAGAAATATTCACATAGAATGAAGAAGAAAAAGGAAAGAAGCAGTTGGGTTAGGACCTGTACCCTTGGGAAGGGACTTGGAAGAAAAGGAAGGTTACAGGTGTGGAGATCTGCCCTGGAGAATGAGTAGTCTGAGACATATTTGGTGCTCCAGTCCTTAGGGCCAGCACAAGGAAGAAGTACTTCCTTGGCTGCTTGGAAACCCAGTGGGACTACAAGTGACTACCAGTTTAAAGCAAGTACACAATTATAGGACAACATGTCAGAACCTGATGGTAATCCAAAAAAAACACAAAAATTAAAAAAAAAAAAATCCATGAATACAATGCTTGCAAGACACTCACTTCAGAACTGAAGACACACATGAACTGAAAGTGAGAGGATGGAAAAAGATATTTCATGTAAGCAGAATGGACTGGTTGGATCTCCTTGCAGTACAAGGGACTTATATCATTATAAGTATATTATTATACTTTGACATAAAAGCTACAACAAAAGACAAAGAAGGACATTATATTGATAAAGGAATTAGTACAAGACGAGAATGTTACTCTTGTTAACATATGCACCTAATATAGAACACTGAAATATATAGAGCAAATATTAGCAGACATAAAGGGAGAATTTTATAATACAATAATAGGAAGGGGCTTTAATACTCTACTTCCACCAGTGTACAGATCATTCATAAAGAAAATTTATAAAGCAACAGTGATCTTGAATGACACAATAGACCAATTAATCTTGATAGGTATGTATAACACATTTCATTCAAAAGCAGGAGAATATCCATGGACCATTCTCCAGTAGAGATCATACCCTGTGTCACAAAACAAGCCTCAGTAATTTTAGAGGCTAGACATTATATCAAGCATTTTTATTCTGACCACAAGAGTATGAAACTAGAAATCAACTACAGAAAGTAAAAGGACAAAATAAAAAAAACACAGAGACTAATCAACAAGCTACAAAAAACTAACGGGGCAATGAAGAAATCAAAAGAAATCAGAAAATATCTTGAGACAAAAGAAAATAGAAAAAAACAGCTTTCCAAAAGCACATTCAAGTGGTATGTAGTGATGTAGGCTTACCTCATGAAACAAGAAAATTCTCAAATAAATAACCTAGTATACCTCATAGATGGAGAAGGCAATGGTACCCCACTTCAGTACTCTTGCCTGGAAAATTCCATGGATGGAGGAGCCTGGAAGGCTGCAGTCCATAGGGTCGCTGAGGGTCAGACACGACTGAGCGACTTCACTTTCACTTTTCACTTTCATGCATTGGAGAAGGAAATGGCAACCCACTCCAGTATTCTTGCCTGGAGAATCCCAGGGATGGGGGAGCCTGGTGGGCTGCCATCTATGGGGTCACACAGAGTCAGACACAACTGAAGCAACTCAGCAGCAGCAGCAGCAGCATACCTTATAGAGGAATTAGAAAAAGGACAAAGTAGTGTCAGCAGAAGGAAAAAAAAAATAAAAATCAGAGAGGAAAAAAAAAGATACTGAAAAGCCAATAGAAAATATTGGTCAAATCAAGAGCTGTGTTTTGTTTTGTTTTTTTTAAGACAAGCAAAATAAATTATTTTAGCATGACTATTCATGAAGAAGATGTTAAATAGACAAAACAAGTAATAAAAGAAGAAAAACAATACCATAGACACACACACACAAAAATCATGAGAAGACTACACATAGTCATCTGCCTATAATTAGGACAAATTAGAAGAAATGGACAAATGTATACAGTATGTGAGGACTGAGTCAAGAAGAAGCAGACAATTTGAACAATTGATCACTAGTAGTTAAACTGAATTTATAATTTAAATAAAACAAAGACAAACAAACAAAAAAACCCTCCCAACAAGCAAATGTCCAGGACCAAATGGCCTCACAGTGAAATTCTACCTATATGATAAAGAGGAGTTAATATCTGTTCTTCTCAAAGTATTCCAAAAATCCTGATTTATTGCTAACTTCCAAATTCACTCAAGAGGGCCATCATTACCCTGATATCAAAACCAAAGAAAGAAAAATCCAAGCCAATATGTTTTATGAATATAAATACAGAAATTCTCAACAATAAATTAGTGAACCAATCCCAACAATATATAAAAAGGGTCATACACTATAAAGTTGGACTTATTCCAGAGTTTCAAGGATGATTCAATATTGGGAAATCAATCACTGTGATACATGAGGATAAAAAATAAAGATAACATTTCATCTCAAATGCATTTGACAGAATTCAACATACATTCATGACAAAGCCCTTATCAAAGTGGATATAGAGGAAACACATGTCAACATAATAAAGGCCTTTATGACAAACTCACAGCTATCATTATACTCAAGAGTCAAAAGTTGAAACCCTTTTCTCTAAAATCAGTCACAATACAAGAATTAAAAGAACACTGTCAACACTTTTGTTTAACATAGTATTGGAAATCCTAGCAATAGCAATCAGATGAGGAAAAGAAACAAAGGCATCCAAATTGGAAGGGAAGAAGTAAAACTGTCACTATCTGTAGATGACATGATACTATGTATTGAAAATTCTAAGTCTTCACCAAAAACAATTAGAATTAATAAATGAATTCAATAAATCTGAGACATAGCCTTAAATGCAAAAATCTATTGTTTCTTTATACACTGGTATAAACTGTCAGAAAGAGAATGCAAAAATCTGTTTTAAAACCACAACAAAAATAAATAAATAAATAAAAATAAATAAATAAAACCACAACAAATAGAATAAAATATTGGAAATAAAGTTAACCAAAGAGGTGAAAGAACTATACTCTGAAAACTATAAAACAGTGATAAAGGAAAATGAAGATTATACAAAATTGGAAAGATATCTCATGCTCTTGGGGTGGAAGAATTAATATTGTTAAAATGTTTGTATTACTCACACCAATCTATAGATTTAATCAATCCTTACCAAAAGACTCATGACATTTTTCACAGAACTGAAACAAGTAGTTATAATATTTAAATGAAATCATAAAGGACCGTGAGTTGCAAAAGAAATCTTGAGAAAAAAGAACAAAGATGGAGGTTTGACATTCCCTGACTTCAGACTATACTACAAAGCTACAATAATCAAAACAGAATAGTATCATCACAAAAACAGACACAAAGATCAATTGAACAGAATACATTTTTCATAAATGAACCTGCACATTTATGACCAATTAATCTACAAAAAAGTAGGCAAGAATATACAGTGGAGAAAATACAGTATGTTTAATAAGTAGTGCTGGAGAAAAATGAAGATCTGCATGTAAAACAATTAAATTAGAACATTTCCTCATGGTGCATAAAAAATAAACTCAAAGTGAGTGGAAGACCTAAATGCAAGACCTGAAAACATAAAATTCCTAGAAGAGGATATTGGCAAAACACTCTTAAACATGTATCTTAGTAATACTTTTTTGGATCAGTCTCCTAAGATGAAAGAACCTAATTGAACTTAAAAGTTTTCAGCAGAGCAAATGAAACTGTTAGCATAACAAAAAGACTTAATGGAGGAAATATTTGCAAATGATATGACAGACAAGCCATCAATTTCTGACATATCTAAATAGTTTATACAACTCAATGTCAAAAAATAAACAACCCTAAATAGACATTTTTCCAAAGAACTCACACAAATGGCTGACAGTAGTAACATGAAAAGAGGCTCAGGATCCTAAAGAGACCTTGAGTAAGGGCATGGCATCCCACTCTTGTACTCTTGCCTAGATAATACAAATGGAAACAACAATGTATTTATGACCTCTCATCTATCAGAATGCTATCACTGAACAGTCTTCAAATACATATTTCTGAGGATATAGAGAGGAAACCTTTTACACTGTTGATAGGAAAGTAAATTGGTGCAACCACCATGGAAAACAGTATGGAGTGTCCTCAAAAAACTAAAACTAGAACTGCATTATAATCTAGCATTTCCAGTCCTGGGTACATATCTGTTAAAAAAATGTAAATACCAATTGAAAAAGATGCTTACACCCTGATGTTCACAGCAAAAATATTTATAATAACCAAGATATGGAAGCAACCTGTCTGTCTGTGAAGAGATGGATGGATAAAGAAGAAGTGATAAACAAATAAATACACACACACACTGGAATATTACTCAGCCAAAAAAAGAAAAAAATTCTGCCATTTGTAATAATATGGATGGACTTGTGGAAATATTATGTTTAGTGTAATCATTCAAACTGAGAAAGACAAATAATGTATGTTATCACTTATATGTAGAATCTAAAAATATAAACCAAATGAGTAGACATAACAAAACAGAAACAGACTCACAAATACAGAAAACTAGTGGGTATCTGTAGGGTAAATAAAGGATGGAAGGGCAATATATGAATAAAGGATTAAAAGATATAAACTACTATGCATAAATAAATAAGTAAAAATGATATTATATACTATATTATTGTATAGTACAGCAAATTATAGCCATTATCTTATAATAACTTTAAATGAATGTCAATCTATAAAAATATTGAATCACTACACCATAAATGTAAAATTAATATATTTGATAATAATATTGTAAATAAACTATGTTTCAATAGAAAAGTAAATAAGTAAAATGAAATGACTTCCATGGACCTTATAATTTGACTTCCCATTTCTTCATTGTCTTCTTTCTCTTGAATCTACTTTGATCTCAGTGCTATTTCTGGAATGAGTCAGGAATGCCCTCTCGGTATATTTCTATGTGTTATTCAACTTTCTCAGCATTCCCACAGCTTACAGTTTCAGCTCACTCCTCTCTTTGCTCAAATTCCTCTCTCAATAGGCCTTCTCTATTTCAAATCCTGAAAGATGATGCTGTGAAAGTGCTCCACTCAATATGCCAGCAAATTTGGAAAACTCAGCAGTGGCCACAGGACTGGAAAAGGTCAGTTTTCATTCCAATCCCAAAGAAAAGCAATGCCAAAGAATGCTCAAACTACTGCACAATTGCACTCATCTCACATGCTAGTAGAGAAATGCTTAAAATTCTCTAAGCCAGGCTTCAGCAATATGTGAACCATGAACTTCCAGATGTTCAAGCTGGTTTTAGAAAAGGCAGAGGAACCAGAGATCAAATTGCCAACATCCGCTGGATCATGGAAAAAGCAACAGAATTCCAGAAAATAACAGCTATTTCTGCTTTATTGACTATGCCAAAGCCTTTGACTGTATGGATCACAATAAACTGTGGAAAATTCTGAAAGAGATGAGATTACCAGACTACCTGACCTGCCTCTTGAGAAACCTATATGCAGGTCAGGAAGCAACAGTTAGAACTGGACATGGAACAACAGACTGGTTCCAAATAGGAAAAGGAGTACATCAAGGCTGTATATTGTCACCCTACTTCTTTAACTTATATGCAGAGTACATCATGAGAAATGCTGGACTGGAGGAAGCACAGGCTGGAATTAAGATTTCCGGGAGAAATATCAATAACCTCAGATGTGCAGATGTCACCACCCTTATGGCATAAAGTGAAGAACTAAAAAGCCTCTTGATGAAAGTGAAAGAGGAGAGCGAAAAAATTGGCTTAAAGCTCAACATTCAGAAAACAAAGGTCATGGCATCCGGTCCCATCACTTCATGGCAAATAGATAGGGAAAGAGTGGAAACAGTGGCAGACTTTATTTTTCTGAGCTCCAAAATCACTACAGATGGTGATTGCAGCCATAAAATTAAAAGACACTTACTCCTTGTAAGGAAAGTTATGACTAACCTAGACAGAATATTGAAAAGCAGAGACATTACTTTGTCAACAAAGGTCTGTCTAGTCAAAGCTATGGTTTTTCTGTTGGTCATGTATGGATATAAGAGTTGGAGAGAGAGAAAACTGAGTGCTGAAGAACTGATGCCTTTGAACAGTGGTGTTGGTGGAGAAGACTCTTGAGAGTTCTTTGGACTGGAAAGAGATCCAACCTGTCCATCCTAAAGGAGATCAGTCCTGGGTATTCATTGGTGGGTCTGATGTTGAAGCTCAAACTCCAGTACTTTGGCCACCTGTTGCAAAGAACTGACTCACTGGAAAAGACCCTGATGCTAAGAAAGATTGAGGGCAGGAGGACAAGCGGATGACAGAGGATGAGATGGTTGGATGGCATCACCAACTCAATGAACATGGGTCTGGGTGGACTCTGGGAGTTGGTGATGGACAGGGAGGCCTGGTGTTCTCTGGTTCATAGGGTCACAGTCAGACATGACTGAGCAACTTAGCTGAACTGAATTCATCATCAAATTTACCTTACTTTTTCTGTCTTCACCACTTTATCTTTTTGCTGCTATATCATTCCCCATTCCAACTATCACCTTCCAGCTCTTATATATATTCTGTATCGTCTTTCTCTATTTAGTAGAATAAGCTGCACAAGTGTAGGCATTTTTATCTTTTTAAATCCCTTGTGCTTAGAACAGTGACTTTAATAGAAATTTTATTTAATTCCAGTTTTTGGTGTAATGTTTTTAGCAACTTGATGTCTAGCTCATTTTTTCAGTCTGTACTACTTCTTATATCATAGGGCCTTATAAGAAATATGAGAAAAACCCACACACAAAAAACATTTTTCATGTTCCTCAACACATATTTGACAATCAGTTAATATCAGCTATATTGGTACTGTTATTTATGATAGTTTATCATTGTTAATTACTATGTTAGCAATAGTGATCAGCTTCCCTAGGGCCTCAGGGTAAATATTCAACCTGCAGTGCCGGAGATAAAAGAGATATGGGTTCAACCCCTGGGTTGGGAAGATCTCCTGAAGGAGGGCATGACAACCCATTCCAGTATTCTTGCCAAGAAAATCCCATGGACAGAGGTGCCTCTTCCCTGGTGGCTCAGAAGTAAAAAATCTGCCTGCAATGCAGGAGACCTAGGTGCAATCCCTGGGTTGGGAAGAGACCATGAATGAGGTCATGGCAACCCACTCTAGTACTCTTGCCTAGAGGATCCCATGGACAGAGGAGACTGGCAAGGTGCAGTCCATAGTATCACATAGAGTTGGACACGACTGAAGTGACTAAAAAGCAGCAGCAGCAGAAGAGACTGGCGGGCCTTTGTCCATGGGTTCACAAAGAGTCTGATATGACTGAAGAGCTGAATATGAAGTCATAATTAATAATAGTCATATTTCCGAAGGGGCAGTGAAAAGCAGATTTTTTAAAAGGGAGTATACATTTTCAGAAACATTAGAAAATAATCTTGACACAACAGGACTCTTTAATGGTGGCACTATTTCACATCACTTGTAGTAAATATGGTAGTCTTGGTAGTCTTAAGTAGCTATTTTCTTGTATTATTTTTGGATGCTTTGGCATGCCTTCTTGTTGTTAAATACTCTGTCTAGGTTTGTCATAGCTTTTCTTCCAAGGAGCAAGTGTCTTGTAATTTCATGGCTGCAGTCACCATCTGCAGTGATTTTGGAGCCCAGAAAAATAAAGTCAGCCACTGTTTCCAGTTTCCCCATCTATTTTCCATGAAGTGATGGGACTAGATGCCATGAATTTTTTTTGAATGTTTAGTTCCTCTTCACTTTCTACCATAAGGGTAGTGTCATCTGAATGTCTGAGGTTATTGATAATTCTCCTGGCATTCTTGATTCCAGCTTGTGCTTCTCCAGACTGTCATTTCACATGAAGTACTATGCATATAAGTTAAATAAGCAGGATGACAATATACAGTCTTGATGTACTCTTTTCTCAGTTTGGAACCAGTCCATTTTCCCATGTCTGGTTCTAACTGTTGCTTCATGACCTGCATACAGGTTTTCCAGAAGGCAAGTCAGGTGATCTGGTATTCCCATCTCTTTAACAATATTCCACAGTTTGTTGTGATCCACACAGTCAAATGCTTTAGTGTAGTCAATGAAGCAGAAGTAGATGTTTTTCTGGAACTCTCTTGCTTTTTCTATGATCCAATGGATGTTGACCATTTGATCTCTGCTTCCTCTGCCTTTTCTAAATCCAGCTTTAACATCTGGGAATTCTCAGTTCATATACTGTTGTTAGGGAAGCCACTGGTGGTGCAGAGGTTAAAGCGTCATACTGTTGAAGCCTAGCTTGGAGAATTTTGAGCATTACCTTGCTAGCACATGAAATGAGTGTAATTGTGAGGTAGTTTGAACATTCTTTGGCTTTTCTCTTCTTTGGAACTAGAATGAAAACTGACATTTTCCAGTCCTGTGGCCACTGCTGAGTTTTCCAAATTTGCAGACATATTGAGTGCAACACTTTCACAGCATCATCTTTTAGGATTTGGAATTCCATTACCTCCACTAGCTTCGTTCACAGTGATGCTTCCTAAGACCTATGCCTGGTATCTCACAAAGTGCTAGCCAAGAGGACTTCATTTCCATATACCAACACCCTTAATCTAGGAAGGCCATACCACTCTAATGGTAGAAAGCAAAGAGGAACTAAAGAGCCTCTTGGTACGAGTGAAGGAGGAGTATAAAAGAGCCAGCTTAAAAATAAATATGAATGAAATTTTTTATGAAAAAAAAAAAAAAGATCATGGCATCTGGCCCCACATCCCATGGCAAATAGAAGGGAAAAAAGTGGAAATAGTGACCAATTTCCTTTTCTTGGGCTCTAAAATCACTGTGGATGGCAACTGCAGCCCTGAAATCAGAAGACAATTGCTTCTTGGCAGGAAAGCTGTGATAAATCTAGACAGTGTGTTGAAAAGCCGAGACATGACTCTGCTGACAAATGTCCATATAGTCAAGGCTGTGGTCTTCCCAGTGGGCTCACATAAGGTTGTGAGACCTGGACCATAAAGAAGCCAGAACATGAAAGATTGATGCCTTTGAACTGTGGTGCTGGAGAAGTCTTCTGAAAGTCCCTTGGTCAGCAAGGAGATCAAACCAGTCAATCTTAAGGGAAATCAACCCTTAATACTCATTGGAAGGACTGATGCTAAAGCTGAAGCTCCGGTATATTGGTCATCTGATGCAAACAGCTGACTCATTGGAAAAGTCTCTGATGCTGGGAAAGATTGAGGACAGAAGAATAGGGTGTGAGAGGATGAGATGGCTGGATGGCATCACTGATACAATGGACATGAACTTGGGCAAACTTCAAGAGATGGTGAGAGATAGGGAGACCTTGCATGCTGCAGTCCATGGGGCTGCAAAGAGTCAGACATGACTGGGCAGCTGAACAAAATCAACATAAAAGCAAACCCAGCAATAAAATTCTAAAGGCAATGATTCTCACATGCACATTTTTCAGGAATTCATGGAGTATTAGAAAATATTCTAGCCAGAGACTTCAAACTGAAAGTGTCAGTTGATTTTCAGGAAAAGACAGTTTCTAACGAAAGACCTTTTAGGTCTAGTATTTCCAGATCCATTGAATCTCAGTATGTGAGTAGTTTCTTCCTCAATCCAATGGAACAAAATTCAGAACCAGGTTTATCAGGTTTAATTATCAGGTTTAATCTTTGTGCTCTTATTCTTTATTTTCTCAGCTTTCTAAAAGTCCTAAAGATTTAAATTTGGAAATAAGATCTAGAATCTAACATTTTTGATCCCAGCTTAAAAGTGAACCACCAAACTATGACCATAATCTTTCTCTTAATTTTCGTTTGTTTTTCAGTGCTTGTAATTTCAAGTCTCAAATGTTGTACCTTTTTCAGTAACATCACATTATTTGATAAATGACCATTAAAGAAGTTCAAGGAAATCTGACACTTTCAGAAGTTAAGCCTCATCTATATCCTACAAAAACTTGTGAAATAGTGGTACATATCTGAATTGAACATGTCTCCAAGATTATGTCCTTGATTTAGGCTGAAAAAAATGACTTGAAGACTGAGAACAGAAATAAAGATTGTATACATAACTGATGGATGTATGAACTGTTATATATACTTAGTTAAACAATTTGGCATCATTTTTAAAAGGCAGTGCTTCCCTCTACCCTATGACTCAACAATTGTATTCCTGCAATCTGAAAAATTTACTTTTGCACATGTACACCAAAAGATTCAAAATAAAGATAAGTAACATCTCTGTTTGTAATAGCACAAACCTGGAAGCAATGCAAAGGCCCATGAAAGTAAAATTAAAAAAAAAAAAAAGTATATCTGGAATCATATTTTAACAGTGAAAATGAGTCAAAATAACTTCACATTACAGACTGTATGAAAATTAGTGACAAAGTGTCTAATGAATAAAAGCAAATCATAGATATGTAACTTCATAAAATCAATAAATAAGCAGAATATTTTAAATGTTGATAACAGAGGAGAGCAAAGGTTATTGAGAGATCAGCAAAACTGTGATTTTTAAATAGCCTGACTGAAAAGACTTACTAAGGTAAATTTGCATAAAAACTTCAAGAATGTAAAGGAATCAACTATTTGTCCATCTAAGAGATTAGTACTTCAGGTAGAGAAAAATAACTGAGGTAAAAGTCTCAGGGCATGCCCAACTGCTGTCTAATTTGAATCCTATATCTGAAATATTTTGTTCTACCCATCACTTTTTTTATGTTCTGCAGTCTTT
This sequence comes from Oryx dammah, assembly GCF_014754425.2. Classification (NCBI taxonomy): domain Eukaryota; kingdom Metazoa; phylum Chordata; class Mammalia; order Artiodactyla; family Bovidae; genus Oryx; species Oryx dammah. The sequence goes on from NW_024070185.1 coordinate 32,477,482, forward strand.
TTTAGACTGGCTAATTGCTACTTAAATTTTAATGTCAACTCCTGTGATGTATTAAAAGCCTAATTTGAATTATTTTAACTGATATAGATGCTCCCACCTTTTACTTTTCTCTCACATAAGAGTGAGAGAATTAAATTATTAACAATTAAATTTCATTGTTTATTCTATGCTCCCACCTTTTGCTTTTCTCTCACATAAGAGTGAGATAATTAAATTATTAACAATTAAATTTCATTGTTTATCCTATCTCTTCATACATAAAACAAGCAGGAATAGCTTTACAGTTAGTGTTTCTTCTGAGAAATATACAACTTTTTCCAGATAAAAATTATCTCAAGACATTGAAAAAGGTGATAAGATGAAACATAAATTCCACAGCATTAACACTTCTCAGGGAAGAATCATTTATGTCTCATATTCAACATTCCAAATCAAAATTGTCAGTGATAGCCATTACCTTTGTGGAAATGGAATAAAAGAAAAAAGCTTGACAGCTAAGTTGAAGAAAGAAATCATATTGTATTTTCAAATAATAACTGGCATAATGGAAATTCACAATGATGCTTTTGGAAAAGTACCTTCTCAATTGACGTAATCTCTGTCAGATATGTAAGTCATGTGAAATATTTAGCTTGTCCAAACAAGTAAAGAACTTAAAAAGCAAACAATCTACCTGGAATCCCCTCATTAAAAGAATTAACGATTACCTAGAAAAGCTATAAAACTTTCCTCCTTATCATGAAATTTGATAAAATGAAAAGAAGGAAGGAAATCATACACATTCTCAGCCACATTTCCTTTTTTAAGTCTATGTCAAATTAGATGATGTTAACTAAGAGGACTCATTTGGTCTAATATTTAGCTAGATGTTATGAGAATATTTCCAAGAACCTACTTGGCTTTCTGTTCCTGAACTCCTGTTAAGAATATATTTAGTTTTCTATAGCAAGTTTGATATCACCTGTGTATCTCTGTATAAGGCAATTACAAAACTCCTCTTCCAAGAACTTAAATGACTTAGCTTTAAGGTGATTTTTGCCACCAATCCTAATTACAGTTATTAGACTTAGGTGGCTTAGAGAGTAAAGCATCATTACTTTTTTTTTTTTCCTGATGGTGGGTTTTGAGGTCTACTGTCAATTTGATTAAATTCTTTCTTCTGCTTGATTCCCTAAACAGTTACTTTTGTTGCCTATCACACCCAACATCCTCTTGGTGCCTAAGTTTAACCTTTGTTCCATTCTCCCCATTAAAACTTTTTCTCCTAGTTAACTCAGACTTTTGAATTTACATGCCAGCAGCATATACAGTAATTATATATGTTGTATATATCATGGGTATGATATGATAGGTACTTAGTGGACAATAAAGACTTCAAACCAAGCTTGTTGTATTCCAAAGTCTGTTCATTTCTGGCTGTTTGTTTTCCAGGGTTAGACATGAAATTGAAGATAATCCATTCTGGAAAATATACAAGGATACAATGCTTTCTGGCTTACATTGTCTGCTGTCAGCCTCCCATCAAAGATCACAAGGAAAAATGATACTGAAGGAAAGCTAAGTTCATTAAAAGAGTTGAAGTGAAGAACATAATCTTGAAAAAAAATAAGTAGTGCCTAGGAAGGGAGGGTCAGAAAAGTGTATCTGTAGGCTTTCGAATCTGGACTCAGGCAACTTAAGGTGATTTTTTTATGAAGGAGGACAATTTATCATATTACTGGGTATTAATTGGGCAAATTTAATAACATAATGTAGACACAGTAAGAAGAGGCCAAGGGCCTTGGTAAGTAAAGTGTTTGACAAAACAAGTTGTTTGCCCATGTGAGCAAATTTTTGTCTGGGTGAATTGATTTGTAAGGTTTTCCAAAACCAAATAATGAAATTATCTGTTGGCTTACAGCCTTCTCTGCCTAAGAGACAATTTTGGAATTAAATAGTCAGCTAATGTTAAAAGAGGTAGTTTTTCTTCTTAGTCACAATAATTAAACTTTGTAGATACAAATAGTCTCAGTCTTCAACATATATCATTGCAAATGTCCTATACTTGCTGAACATAAAATTAAATTATGCATTTGAACTCATGTTGGAATATGTTAAGTGTACATTGTGTTGTCTTGCTTGTTAAACTGAACAGACATAGAGTAAAATCCACTTAATTCCTAGAATAATCCCCTCATGAATTTATAGATAAGTTCTGAAGCCTTAACCTCAGGACTCTACCTAAAGGAAACACACACAAAAAAGTTATCATTTTCAAAGTGGTTTAAGTGAGAAAGCAGGCACCTGGATTTAGGTTCAGGAAGTTGTGGTTAATTATGTCCTTGAAAACCAACCTAGGACAAGACAACTCAACTTACCTTAGGCTTTTTTTCCTCTTTCTGATACTGGGTTCCATTAACAATCCCCTCACCACTTTGTGCCCCATCTAAATATTTCAAACTTTCTCTCACCTGAGTCAACATTTATTTAAATAGTTCTGTTTATTTTCCTGATAAATAGAATTTTGCCTAATTCTTCAGGAGTCCCTATGTCACAAACTTCATTTCTGGAGAGTGAATCTGTCTTTTTTTTTTTTGCTGTTTATATCTGTTTGTATAATCTATTATCTCTGATGCCATACATTTTTCTTTGAAGCTTGTAATTAGTATGCCAGACATATTTTTCTTGTTGTTTTTAAATTGATTAATTGATATTCTGCCTAGTTAAAGGAAGATATAAGTCAGTACAGAGAGAAAAAAGCTACATCACTATAAAATAAAGCAAATAAATAGAAGAATAGACTAGAGTAGAAGAAAAACTTCGCTATAAAATAAAAAGAAATTGAAACAAAGACTTCGTGTAACAAAGTATAATTGCTAGAGGTAGATTCCAAGTAGACTTTGGACTTGCTAAAAAGACAGAGAGGTGATCATAAACCTTTATAAAAATTACTCAAGGAACTTCCTTGGTTGTATAGTGGTTAAGCCTCTGCACTTCTAGTGCAGAGGGCATTGGTTTGATCCCTGTTTGGGAAATTAAGATCCCCAGATAGTGTGACCAAAAGAAAAAAGTTATTCTGTTCCAAGCAAGCCAGTTGTTTGGGAAAGCATGACCTTAGAGGAAATCTATATGATATGATATAGTAAATATTCTACTCTGTATTCATTACTATGATATTTAATGACTTGTCACTTTTCCTAACAATGCCTTTGAATGCCAACTGACAATATACTATCAAAGGGAAATCATTTAAAAACAAATCAGAAGATAGCTAGTCTAAATTCACAAATTTTAAATTGTTCTATCAGAACATATATTTGAATTTGCTAAACATTAAGACAAGGAGTTTTAAACTTACAGAGATACAGAAACTGTATTATCCAAAAATAATAGTGAGACTTATTTCTCTAGGAACCACAGTGAGGATAATTGATGCCTGTTTTATGTCTGAGACTAGTGATGTAAGGACTATTGGAGAGAATGCAGAGAAACCTGTTTCCTTGGGCAGATCTAGATAGATATTATTGATAAAGACATTTAGAGAATATAGAAGAAGGGGTATGATGAGTTTATGAGTAAATTTGACTCAGGTCAGGGATACTAAGATATCCAGTAAAACATTATTTTTGGTTGTGTCTGTGAGGTTGTCTCTGGAAGAGATTAGCATTTGTATCAGTAGACTGATCACTGTCACTGTTGAAGGCCAGAGCAGAACCTAAAGGTCAAGAAAGAGCAAATTCACTCTGTGCTTAAGCTGAGACATCCATCTTTTCTTGCCCTTGGATATCAATGCTCCTGATTCTTGTGTTTTCCAATCTGGACCAGGACTCACACTATCAAACCACCACTTCTCTTCCCCCAATTGTCATGTCTTTTGACTTGGGCTGGGTTGCACCATCAGCTTCCCTGTCTTTAGCTTGCAGATTTGTGGATGACAGAGCATGGGACTTCCCAGTTTCTATAGTCACATTAGCTAATTCCTATAGTAAGTCTCCTTTTCTCTCTTTCTATTTCTCTATCTATCCATCCATCCATCCATCCTGTTAGTAGTTATATTTCTCTGGAGAACCCTGACTAATGCAGGAGTTACAGATTTTTAAAACAGTTTGTTGATGTTTGACCATGATTCTAAAATGATAAGTAAGAGAGTTTCAGGACTTGGGAGAGAGAGTGATACTGGAATAAAGTAAGAACATATATATCCTTATTGGAATTTTAATGTAGAAAATGAGAGGGGGCCTGGGAATCTGGGATTTATTTTAGCAAATGCCATAAAAATATGTGTAATCTCAAGGCAGATAACAGTACTGAAACCCTGAGTTTTGGAAGCTAAAATGAGTGTGAAACCCACTAATGACAGTGAGGAAGGCTAAAGGAAGAGAGATCTTAACAATTATGAATAATATTTTCTCAAAATTTATAGTATACTATCCTGATTTCTAAATAAATCTAAACTTATCTACAGTTATAGAATAGAAGACTGAGGATTAAAGCAAACATATATTGAAACCTACTCGTTTCTTTTCTACCATTTTTTTTTAACCACATCATCTGTATATCAGAAGTAATTTGAAGTGACTTAAAGGAAATAGTTCTTTTAACTGTTCAAAATTTAGTTAGAACAGGTTAAAATATATTGTATTAATAAACAACCCCAGGTTCACTTATTATTTGTGTGATATATGGTTATTATAATTTAGTTATGGTTCTTCTCCATATTCTCCTCTTCTAGGTACACAGCCTAACAAAACTTTCACCATCTAGATGTCACCAATTGCTGAATAAGAAAAGAGAAAGATAGTAAATGATATACTTGCCCTTAATGTCTTCAACCTGAAATTGACATAACAGTTTCTATTCATTTGTTTCTAGGCTGATGTCATGCTTTCACCTAATTATAACTATGTGCAAAACAACACACACAGGAGAACTAGAAGTAATGTAAGCACACAAGTGACTACCATGATCTGCCTTCAGGTGGCAGTGGTTTAGTCACTAAGTCATGTTTGACTCTTGAGACCCAATGGACTGTAACCTGCCAGGCTCCTCTGTCTGTGGGATGTCCCAGGCAAGAATACTGGAGTGGGTTGCCATTTCCTTTTCCAGGGGATCTTCCCAAACCAGGGATCAAACCTGCATCTCCTGCACTGCAGGCAGATTCTTTACCACAGAGCCAACAGGGAAGCCCAATTGGCCTACTAGTCACCAGATATTCACCTCCTTTCTCTGAGACCCAAGCATACTCCCTTTTTAAGGGAGAAATCCAAAAGTCCTGTCACTTTATTCACATCTAAGAATAGAATTTCTGAGAGTTCATGGCAGTCCTTGAGTTGGGGTGCTGTGAAATGGTCCTAAACTGGTTCTAGATTTCTAGATGTGGTTTTATTTGATCTGGAGACCTATGAATTAAGAAGAAATCGTCCATGGCAAAGTTAAAACTAAGGCCTAGGTCTTTGCACAAAGTTGTATGTATAACATAGGCCTTATATATATAATATTTTTTTAAAAAATCAATAGAAAATAGATTTTCTTTTTTCTTATTGGAATCCTCGAAGAAAAAATATTTGGAAAAAGTGAGAAATACCCATCACTTCATGTCAATTAGATGGGGAAATAATGGAAACAGTGACAGATTTTATTATTTTGGGCTCCAAAACCTCTGAAGATGCTGACTGCAGCCATGAAATTAAAAGACACTTGCTCCTTGGAAGAAAAGCTATGACCAACTTACACAGCATATTAAACAGCAGAGACATTACTTTGCCAATAAAAGTCCATCTAGTCAAAGCTATGGTTTTTCCAGTAGTCATGTATGGATGTGAGAGTTGAACTATAAAGAAAGCTGAACACTGAAGAACTGATGCTTTTGAACTGTGATGTTGAAGAAGACTCTTGAGAGTCCCTTGGACTGGAAGGAGATCCAACCAGTCCCTCCTAAAGGAATCAGTCCTGAATGTTTATTGGAAGGACTGATGCTGAAGCTGAAACTTCAATATTTTGGCCACCTGATGTGAAGACCTGACTCATAGGAAAAGACCCTATGATGGGAAAGATTGAAGGCAGGAGAAGAAGGGGACAACAGAGGATGAGATGGTTGGATGGTATCACCAAATCAATGGACATGAGTTTGAGTAAGCTCCGAGAGTTGATGATGGACAGGGAAGCCTGGCGTGTTGCAGTCCATGGAGTCTCAAAGAGTCAGACATGACTGTGTGACTGAACTGAACTGACTGAATGCGGGGGGTGCTCCACAGAAAGAGAGAGGCAGTGGAACTTCCCTCAGCAAAGCCGAGGGGTCCCGAGGAGAGGTGAGCCTGCTGTCCACCAACCCAGCCCCTCGGCGAGCGAGAGACAAACAGACACGACAGGGGTTCTGTCTAAGCAGTTCCGCTTTATTGTTGTAAGCTCTTGGTTTATAAAGGCAAGCAGGGAGGGGTTTGCGAGGGACTTTCCATAGTTGCACCAATCACATTAAAGGTCAAATCGTCATGTGCCATCATAACAGGAGTCTATGGTGATCATGCGCTGTCCATGTGCACAGAAATCAAGAGAGCCAATCAAAAGTTTTGACAGACAACTTGGGCCGCGCCCTCATCTCTTCCACCAGGTGCCATCTTAGCTCTAAACCGCAAAGCTAGCCCTTCTTTTTTAAGGTTTCCCATTTAGGGCCCCAGATCTCCCCCTTTTTTATTTATTTAAGCCCTCAAGACATTTGTAGTGATGTTCTGTAGAGCAAGGCATAAAGCTGTAGGTGGCCAACCTCCAGCCTCGCCAGCCCCTCTCCTGGCTGTGCCTGTCTTAGGTTGCCCTCCTCTGAGGGTCTTACCCGTCATTGGCTATCCAGCCATCCCTTGGGGGCTAGGCAGAATCTCTCTAGATGATGGGCATCTAGAACTCTTATTTATATGTCTCAGTTAATCTCTTGAAGGGCTAAATTAATCCAGGGGTTTTGTGGGTGCCCAACGTGGGGCTCCTTTTCTATGACCTGGGCAAGCATAACTTTTTTTGTTGTAGACGTCTATTGAGAGCTGTGAGGTTTTTTACCTTTAACATTACAACAAGCAGGATAACAAAAACAAGCAAATAGAAAGCATTTTTAAACCAGGTAAATGGACTTTGTATCTAGTCTCATAGGTCCATTGCTCCCTTTTTCACTTGTTAGAGTCTCATTTAACACTGGAAAAGCTGTCAGACAAAAGCTGGGGTATCTCACATTGCAGTCTACGTGCGCCAAGACACTTAATGTCTCGATCGCTCTGGTGTGGAGATCAAACTGCCGTCGGAGTCCCGCCATGGCGGATCCCAGGTGTTCGAGCTGGTTTGAAATCCTTGAGCAGAGGCAGTGGATATGTTGTTTATAACCTCGATGGTCTGAGCTTGTTAAAGTCCCAGCACAGATGCTGACACTGTTGTACCTTCATAGTTGATGTCCTTGTGTGTCGTTAAACCCAGATTTTAAAGATTCTAAAAACTGTTGGACAGCCGTGGCAATGATGAAGGTCAGCAAGGAGAGGATAGGTAATCTGATGATCACCAGGAGCAGTGTCCACCAGGGTCACCGCATTGATGATCTGAAAGGGAAGAAAAGATCGCCTCAAGAACTTTTTGTTCTTGGGCTCAATATGTGAGTGTCTCTTTAATCTGTGTCAGATTTTGAGATTTGACCTCTCTCTTGTGGTGTAAATTTAAGATTCCTTGCTGGCACTCATATAGGGCTGGGGTCCCCAATGGGGAATATGCATCCGAATCCTCTTCCCATTGTAAGGAGTAGATCAGGCCCCTTCCACTGGCCAGTGATGGGGTCTTTCCATCTCACTTGTATTTCAGGTTTTATTTCTTGATTAGACCAATGTTTTTGAAAACATGGTATGGGTTCATTTTTTGAAAAATTTAAAATATTTAAAGAGTGCCATTCCAAGTTGCTGGTGAGGGCTTATTCCCCTTTTGTTTTTGTAATTGAGCCTTTAAATTTTGATGGTGGCGCTCAATTATGGCTTGTCCCTGGGGGTTATGTGGGATTCCAGTGTTATGACGAATGTGCCATTGTTGGAAGAATTTCTGTAAGCTCTGGCTGATGAAGCAAGGGCCATTATCTGTTTTTATTTGATGGGGAAGGCCCAACATCGCAAAACATTGTAAAAAATGGTTTTGAGCATGTTTTGCTTTTTCTCCTGTGTGGGCAGTAGCCCAACAGGCATGATAGTAAGTGTCAATAGACACAAAAACATACTTAAGTTTTCCAAAAGGAGAATAATGGGTCACATCAGTTTGCCACAGCACATTGGGTTTTAGCCCTCGAGGGTTTACTCCTGGGGGCTGTAAAGGCGGTACTTGTAAATAAGGAAGACAGGATTTACAAGTATGTGTAATTTTTTTTAAATTCTCTAATAGGGATCTGTGGAAACCTTTTATGTAGCCCTCTCCAATTTATATGAGTAAGATCCTGAAGATCATAGGCATCTTGTAAGTTACAAGCTTGGATTGTAAGGAAGGCCGCTCTATCAGCCAGGGAATTTCCCATTGTTTTTTCTGATTTTGAATTGGGGGTACCTGTATCAGTGACATACTCCTCGCTCCGTGAAAAGCAGAGCTTGAGGGTCGAAATGATCAGACAGAACCCTAAGGGGGGCTCCTCACCGTATTGAGCCTCTCGCTGCCTAGCAAGGGTTTGTACTGGATCCCAAGTGTCTCAAGAGAACAGATTGGCCAAAGCAACCCAGGGGGCCAACCGTACAATGGTCCCCCAGACCTTAATGGCCTGAGCATCAGAAATCTTAAGTCCCCAGCTAATGAGCATATATCTCAGTGCCTTGAGTGCAGGCTCATCAGATTTCCCAATGTTATTTCCCATGCTACTGAAGGAGAATAGAAAGAAAAGTCACTGAGGATGACCACCAAAAATCCTACCGGGAGTGGTGGCAGCCAGAAAGTTGGGCTTGTGGTATGTTTTTGAAACTGTTTATGTGCCTGCGTCATTGCACAGAAGTTTTCTTGCTGGGGGCAGGCACCCTAGAGGTTTCTAGCCCGTTCCGTGACCCCCTTATCCTGTCATGGGAGTCTTCAAGTGGCAGGCGCCCTAATGGCCTTTAAGTGCCTGACCCGTGCCCACAGGGAAGATTCTAGGCCACGTCCTCAGGTAAGAATGATTAAAGAGGAGTTTCACCCGGTCGGGCTCTAGTTACTGAGGCTTACCTGTTACGGGGCCTTTAAAGTCCTCCAGAGAGTGGCCCTAGCCGGGACTCATCAATTGCCTCCACAACCGTTCGCCTGTTCACTGAAACTCTGGAAAAAGGAATTAAGGACAGATCAGAAAAGAAGAAAAGAAAGAAAATAAGTCAGGAGAGTTTTTTGCCACTTCCCTCAAAACAGAGGGGGGCCCACCTTGAAATCCGGATTACCTCGGGCGATACTCCTCTAAAGGGGAGCTCCACGCTGTGACCAGCCTGGGGTCCTTCGTCGCTCCTTCTTTCAGAGCCGCACGGTGACACCACCTCCGTCCATCCGCTTCATGCCCCATGTTGGGCGCCAGTTTCTGCGGGGGGCGCTCCGCAGAAAGAGAGAGGCAGTGGAACTTCCCTCAGCAAAGCCGAGGGGTCCCGAGGAGAGGTGAGCCTGCTCTCCGCCAACCCAGCCCCTCGCCGAGCGAGAGACAATCAGACACGCTTTATTGTTGTAAGCTCTTGGTTTATAAAGGCAAGCAGGGAGGGGTTTGCGAGGGACTTTCCATAGTTGCACCAATCACATTAAAGGTCAAATCGTCATGTGCCATCATTATAACAGGAGTCTATGGTGATCACGCGCTGTCTATGTGCACAGAAATCAAGAGAGCCAATCAAAAGTTTTGACAGACAACTTGGGCCGCGCCCTCATCTCTTCCCCAGGCGCCATCTTAGCTCTAAACCGCAAATCTAGCCCTTCTTTTTTAAGGTTTCCCATTTAGGGCCCCACAACTGAAGAAATACCTATATTGTCTGAAGTATGCTATCTCTACAACTTTTTCCAAAGCTTGACCAAACTTGATACCTACTTTTGAAATTAAGAATTCTTTCTTTTACTTTATTTGAGACATTATTTTAGGCCAGAAAATAAAATGAGTTAACATTAGTCAGTCATTTATTGTGATATTGTGTTGAACACCTTTATATGCTATATTTAATTTGATCTTCTATCATTATTGTAGACACAGGGAATATAAATTTTTCTGAAATGTTAGGGTTGGTAGTTGGTAGAAACAGATTTAAATATCAGATCTATGTCTCAAAGTCCACAACCCATGGATTTTTTTTTTTTTTTTGCCACGTCTCATGTCATCTCAAAGTTCAAATTCAATATGTATTACCTCATAAGACTGTGCTAGACCCAGTGTAGAGAGAAAAACAAATGCCCCAGGCTTTTCCCCCAAGTGATTTATGATCTTGGAAGGACTGGAAAACAGAAAGGTAATAGTTGGCTTTGGTGAGTAAGCTTTTCTGAGCTTTGGCTCCTGAGCACTTGAACTTTGCATTGTGTTGAGAACAACATTAGAAAAGTCTCAGAAGGGAGTGTGCATTATCTCTATATTAACATTACCCTTAGTGAGAATGAGTATATCTGGTGAGGAAACAGGCAGTGGATAATAGAATGCCTTGAAAACCATAGAGATAATGTGAACTTACCTTTATCCAGAATCTTAAAGTGAATTATCCTTGCCCTCTTATGAATTCAATAGATATTTTTAAGACACTAACTTCTCCACACATCCTTATCTGAATATTTGTTTCAAAACAGTGAACTCATTTCATGCTTTTCAACTATTTTAAAAGGTAGTTCCTTAACTCTAAACCAAACTGAAAATATTATTCTCAGAGCCTTATGCAATTGCAAACCTGTTCCTAGGAATACAACATAACTTTTGGTCTGAATATTTGCTTTGGATCCTGATATTTTTGTGTGAATTCTACTCCTGTTCATTAGCTCAATGTCCTCTCTAATGTCCTTGTTTACTCCAAACCCAATATTCTGAAAAGAGAAATGGGATGATGTATTTGGTTTAATCTGGACACTGACTGAGTGATGACATTTAAGCACATTGTAAGTTAGAACTAGTGCAGTATAAACTGCAATTTCGGCTGAGGAGTAAGGAGGATGGGCAATTATGCTTCTAGTAGGAAATTTTTCATGTCCATAACTGGACATAAATATAGGCAATTCAGAGTAGGAAGAAATATGACTAGAACTCAGCTTGGCTGACTTAGTTGCAAACAGAAAAAGGATCCTGAAAAGGGCTGGGAGTTGGTCTGTTTTAGCCTCATTTGTTTTCAAGATGAGTCTGTTTCTGCCTCATCAATTTCTACTCCTCATTGAGTCATGCTCCATGCTTGTTAAATATCACTTCATTGCTTTCAACTTCATCCTTCTTAGTCAACATCTCTCAAGCAAGCCACAGCATAGTAACACTAAGTTTCAGTCCCCCAATGAAGCACATCTTGGCCCTATTTTTCCAACTCTGTTCATTTATCACCCTGATCTGAGCCAAGAATCCTGCTCTCTTCTCTTCTTGTCAGCCACTCTGTTACATCACATCAAAGTCCTTGTACCCATCAGGAGCAGCAATGGGAACAGTTGTCACCTTGAAGTATTTGACTAGCGCAGAAGGTGAGATACAGAATACAGAAAAGAAAAAAGCTTTCCTTCTGCCCTCGATAAAATATCTCTTTCATTCTTCTGCCCTCAGCAGGCATATCTTTAGTGGCTTCTAGAGGGAGAAACTGCAAAGAGCTCCCCATGCTAAATGTTCAGGATCACAGTTTGAACTGACTGAACTGCTTACTTTAAAGCAGGAAATTGATGAGGGCTGATATCTCTAATCCTTTTATTCCTGTTCATCTCAGACCATCAATTATCCAGAGAACATCCATCACCATACCACTCACCTTCTCATAGATCTAATGCCCTACCCCTTTCTTCCTCCACACTTTAGACATGTGATTTTTAAAAGTCCTTTCTAACCTAAACATCTTCTCTTGATATTTCTTTAATCTTTCCACTCTTAGTGAGAACTGGAGTTCTCTTGCTCATTGAATAATCAATTTTCCTTTTAGGTTTCTCTAGTGGAAGGTGTTTTATCCCTTTTATTTCTTATAACTAGGCATCAGGGATAGTATGTGTTTTTCCTGTATTCCACTCTAAAGTGAAAATCATTTGTCTGGGCCATTCCTTCAAAATGTCAGCTTATTTGAAACTAGTGTCATTTACTATTGAAAAAAAAATAGCTCTCCTAATTTGTCATTTACCGATGCTTTACAGATCTGTGTCATTCTTTTTAATCACTGAAGAGTATTTTTTGTATTCTGCTTTACTTTTTTTCTCCCCTATCTCAGGTATTACCACCTCAACTATATCATCACCCATTTTGGAGTCCACAAACACTGGCTTCTCAGTCTCTTGAACTACTCACTTTCAATTATTACTTTCTCAATTTTATCTCTTTTTCTCTGATCACACCTTGTAATTGATCATATTTGTTTTTTTCTTTAATCATTTCTGTGTTATATACTTTTTCCATTTCATTACATAGAATAATGAAATTTTATATTTAATAAAGTAATAATTTTTGCTCATTCATAAGGCTAATCTTAAGTGAACCATCTTTTTCCTTTTGGGTTTCCTGGTGGCTCAGACAATAAAGAATCTGTATGTAATGGGGGAGACCTGGGTTAAATCCCTGGGTTGAGAAGATCCCCTGGAGGAGGGTATAACAATCCACTCCAGTATTCGGGCATGGTGTTAAAAATAAAATTACTACCACTACCATGATTCACTAAATGGAGTCAGCATATTTATCTACCATTACTTTTGTATTAAAACTGCACAATACAGTGAAGGAAAAATAACATCTCAATATTATTTTTAAAATACTTTCGAAATTGCAGTGTCTGAAAAGTGGCTTAGGGAAGGCCATCGGTCTATGAACTGAACTGAGAAAAACTGTTGTAGAATATTTGTTTGAAAGTGAAGTAAAACCTCACATGAAGCATACATTTTAAATTAAATACAGAGTTCTTGATGTTTTTAAATTTGTGTGATGCTAAAGTGGACAAAAGTGTTATTTTAAACTGGTTGTTAGAGCAAAAAGTAGTATATTCTACCTCTTGATTCTTAAAAATGGCTAGGAGTTTGAAAAACAGAAGAAAAGGATGTCTAAAAGACCAGTTACACACTTCACTTAGGCATTGAACTGTTTGGTTTTCATGGTCAAGGGAGAGTGACTTAAGGTACAGTAGACTGTTAACTTGTAATAGGTAAGTGGAGTTAGGGTAGAAATATTCAGCTATGATTTGTACTATGAAGTTGGAAGACTTGGTTCTATTTTGTTTTGAGGGAAAATCAAAGACTTATGGTTAGGGACACAGGAAGTAGAATTTAGAGAAAGTGTTTCTAATCATTATGCCAGTCCCATAAATGGTTAAGTTCTCACTGAAAATATTCATGTTCAAAATAAATTCTCATTTTCCCCCATCATACTCCACAGATAAGTGATACTTTGAAATAAAGTTGGACTAGCTTAGCTCTCTAGGACCTCTGAAGCATATTTCCTAACTAAGAGCTTACAATTTTATGATGCACTGTGGTACCCAAATGTACCACTACTAAGGCCCAAGATATATTAACGCTTAGATATGTAACCAGATTATTATTATTTTTTTCCACTATTAGCCAGTTACCCACTCAAGTACTCTTGCCTGGAAAATTCCATGGACAGAAGAGCCTGGTAAGCTACAGTCCGTGGGGTCGCAAAGAGTCGGACACGACTGAACGACTTCACAGAGACTTCACCCAGTTAGGCAAACTTGCCTCTATTTAGGTTATTTATTTCCCCAAGGGCTCATCTCATTTTGGAACCTACATAACATGTTTTTGTTTCACCCACCTTGGACTGAGAAATATAAAAAGTGAGTCCATACATGTTTGTGTGTCCAATAAACACTGAAGGGCATTTAAGAGATCAGCTTTCATTTTCAGGGGAAAAAAAAAAAAAGATAACTATTTAGTTAAATACTTCTGCACTGGGTGGAAAGGAGAGAGCAAAAGACTGTCATTTTTTTAAAAGCTTGAAAGCCAGAGAAGCTAATGAAAGTCAACTGCCAGAAGACATTTTTTTTTAAACTTCATTTCACTTTTGGGATCTGTGATGCAGTTATTTTGGGATTCAGCACTTTCTAAATGCATATATGCTGCCTCTTAATTCTGGGTTGGCTTCTCATAGCCTAATTTGGCTCTTTGGTAAGCAATCATCCTGATATGTGCTGGAAAAGTCTAGTTATTTGGATACAGAATCTAACATTTTCTGGCCAGTAGTATTTCAATGACATCTCCAACTACTATGTACCTATAATATATAGAGGACCATATCTGGAGCTCCTTAGCATTTATAGCTTAGCCTCCTAGAACATTTCATACAGAAACAAGAGTAATGGAAGGTAAAGATAAGTTCACCCCTACATTGTGCAATCCCAAATTACTGAATATAGTTAGCTTTGAATTCTCTGGTTCTGAGAAATAAGAGCCAAAAGAGAGAGAGAAAAAAAAAAGTAAAGTGGCTATTTGAGGCCAAACTTTCTAAAGGTTATTTAATCTGGAATATTGTGCTTGAATCTAATTGTTAGGACAAAATAATAAAATTTTAGTTTGAGTATAAAAAGTCAATCTTGGATTTTCTATGCATAATTTGCATTTAGACACATTCAATACTTTTAAAATTTAAATTGCTTATTGAAAAGCAATATGTGAACATTTTTAATATTCCAAAATAAATAAAGAACTTTCCATTATGTAAGTTCTCTTTTAAGGCCCTTGTTTTTGGTATATTCTCTCAGAAATTCTCTGGGCACATACAAATTTTCAAATGAGATCATATTATACATAGTTTTAAATTGCTCTCATTTTTACCATATTTTGGTATCCTCCCATGTTAACATATACTCATTTTCACTTTCTTTTTTTTTTTATTTTTTTATTTTTTTAAAAATTTATTTATTTATTTTTAATTTTTACTTTACAATTCTGTATTGGTTTTGGCATAGATTGACATGAATCCACCACTGGTGTACATGCGTTCCCAAACATGAGCCCCCCTCCCACCCCCCTCCCCACAACATCTCTCTGGGTCATCCCCGCGCGTCAGCCCCAAGCGTGTCATATCCTGCATCAGACATAGACTGGCATTTCGATTCTTACATGTTATTATACATGTTTCAATGCCATTCTCTCAAATCATCACACCCTCTCCCTCTCCCTCTGAGTCCAAAAGTCCGCTATACACATCTGTGTCTTTTTTTGCTGTCCTGCATACAGGGTCATCATTGCCATCTTCCTAAATTCCATATATATGTGTTAGTATACTGTATTGGTGTTTTTCTT